>NW_019384492.1:351202-363759 GCF_000671375.1 Centruroides sculpturatus
TACGACAGAGCCATAATAACAGATAAAACAATTTACCACAACAGACCAGACATCACACTCATTGACAAACACAATAAAATCACATACATTATAGACATATTCATTCCAAGCACTCACAATATACAAAACACATTCACTGAAAAAATTAGCAAGTACACAGAACTCGCCCAGGAAATAAGGCATCTGTGGAGAATGGAAAGGGTGCTTATTGTACCTGTCGTTCTCTCCTGTACATGTGTGATACCACACACACTACACAAAAGCCTGGGAACATTACAATTGAATAGAAATACATACATAACACTAAATGAGACCACTATACTGAATACATGCGGCTTTGTTAGGAAATTCCTGAATACAGACACTGACACACTTATTTAATTTTAGTTTTGTTTTGTTTTGGTTGCTATGCATTGACTCTGGTCCGGCATAGTACACAGCCACCAGTATCAAATGAGTATAACCCACTAAACCCAACATAATAATAATAAGGCTGCTGGAAGGACGGGGTGATGTGTTGTTGATGAATTATCTGGAAATTTAGCCAAGTCAAATTTGTTATACTTTATTCAATAGAGCAACATGATTACAGCTTTAGTATTAGTGACAAAACTGTACAAATTTGTGTACACAAAATATTTTAGGCAATACTTCGGAAGTATCACTATTTATAATTTATAAGTAGTAAAAAAAGGACAAAAAGGCATGTTAATTAAACTTCGGAAGTATGCTTGATTATAGTAAACTGTGAGATAGGCATGAGGTTGCTGTCGAGGATGAAGATGAAATGGAAGAGTTATATAATGCCATGTTCAAATCAGGAGATTCTAGTGATGAAATAGACGAAGAGACTGACGATCGAGATTTTGTCATGACTTTGGGATGTTATGCTGCAATATCAAGAAGACAGGAAAATAAAAGATTATTTGCAAGAAGATTTCAGGGTGTGGAAGGATAATTTCATGTTTTCTCCGTTGTGAACTTAGTTGCATTGTTATTGTTTCATCTTTGTTGCTTTAAACTTTAAATTTTATGCTTTATAAACAATGTTCTTTCAAATAATTGTGTTGCATTTTCATTGAAATTATTTGTTTTACTTTGTTTTGTTTGTACTACTAATGTGTTGTGACTATGCGCAATAACACAGACAAAGAGATAAGACTGTGAACAATACATTTATTGTCTGTTAGGGATCGGTTACATGGTTAATGGCGGGACAACAGTTCAACTACACTCTCATCGCATGACTCCTCGCTGTTGAGGGGTGACCTCATCGTCACATGAAGTGAGGAATGCCCTCACATTGTGTGAATGTTGTAAAGGAAAATATTTGATAATATGTGAATTATCATGTAACATTCTTTACATTTTGTTGAAAATTTCACTTGGAAGGTTTATAAAATAACGTTTTTGTGTTCAATACATAAATTTAATGGGGATTTTTTTTTCAGTTTGTGTACATGAGAGAATATTTGGTTTTTGAATTTCAAATTTTTTGTGATTTTTTTCTGTTCTCCAAAATAATGGAGGAGGAAAATTCATAATTTAAAAGTGTTTTTGTCTTACATTGCTCCTAAATGATAAATACAGGGTGATCATAATTAAATAGAAGTTTGTAGCTCTACAAAAATATTTGAGAAATCCAAAATTTGGTATACATAATGTGCTGAGTTTGCGGTTTTGATTTCAGAGAGTTTTTTCAAAATTTAACTGCTAGGGTAAACTTTTGTGCTGGTGTTCCCTTAATATGCATGTTCTGTGCTTTCTAACAATTATCGGGAGATGAACAGTTTGGAATAGTTTAAGAAGAAGAAGTAATTTGCGATTAGGCAATGTGAGCACTGTATAGATTTAATAATAATAATAATTATTGTTTTTCCTATAAAAAATATGAGAGTTAATATGCTGAATTTATTATTACAAAAAATGTGCTAAAAAATTTTAGATATTACAGTATATAGCAGTATATAGTCTTCAGTAACTTATTGAATACAGTAATATAATGCACAGTATTACAAAGACTTCCAAATATCAAAAACGTTCATTAATTATAATTTTTCTGTTGTCAAGAAATTTTAAATTACTGTTAAACTTTTTGAAAAAATTTGTCCAGGTTATGTGAAGTCTGAGTTAGTGTGGTATATTGTATAAGAAAACTTTAAAAATATTGACAGTGTATGTAGAATGATATATATTTTTTAATTTGAAAAAAGATAACTTATTATGACTTAATTTAAATGCATATTTCTAAAATGTGATTTTAAACATTTATTTTAAGTATTTTCAAAATAATAGATTTAATAATAAATATTTATTAAAATTTTTTCATCACAGGGGACATAATGTATAAGCGAATGGAAGCTCAGAATATTTTGGCTATTGATGTTGGAAGTCAAAATGAAACTGACTTCACCAATTATGGAGATTCATTAGGAATTTTTAAAATGCTGCCATTATCATGGACATCTATAAAGGTTTTTCCTTGATTTTTTTGTGTTTAAAGTTATATCAAACATATGGTGATATTTTTTGCTTATTTTAGTATGAGATACAGGTAATTTGGATACATTATTGTCAAAATTATTTTCAACACTTTATGAAATTTCTTTTTTATCAATATTTTACCAACTAACTCAGTCAGTTAATACAGTCATTGACATAAAAATTAGCACACCAAGAAAGAGTTATCATATTGTAAAACTTGGCATGAAGTAGATATGGAAATGATTAGAGTTATAGATAATGGCTCATTGAATAAGGCCAGCAGAGGGTGTTAAAGTGCATCTCCCTTGGCCTCTAAAAAAGTGCACAAAGGTATCCCATCTGTAGGAGAAGGAAGGACACTGTATCACTAGAGATGCTTTTATGTCACAATCAAAGACTGTATGACCAACTTACTGAGTTTGAGAGGGAAAGGAACATCGGGTTGAGCAAAGCCAAATGGACATCTCACTGAATAGCCTGCCATCCAGGCCATTCTGAAAACACTGTGAGATGTTGGAACCAGTGGACAAGAGAGAGCTTGCACACACAGTACCCAGGCTTGGGATGCCCTTGGCAGACCACTAGCTGAGAGGACCACCTGGTCCTCTGACAAGCATGCACACAGCTGACCGTATCATTGTCTGCCATCTGGACATAGGTGACACCATGATCTATAGATAACAGTATGGTCACACCATTATGCTTTAAAATTGGTAATATGCCACTTTCTGCCAGTAGATGACGTTTGATCACATTTAGCCTGTTTTCTCCTATCAATGCTTTATTAATAAAGGATTGTGGAGAATCATGCGAGTGTACAATGGTCCATGAAAGGCAATACATGAATAAATAACAACAATTATTTATTTTTTTCATGTGAATCATAATATACAGGATTCTTCTTTGCATTCCAACTCTGAGCATTACAAAATATCCAAAATAGGAACAAAGAATAGAGTAAATACAAATCAAGGGAACCCGCTCACAACAATTAAGGAAAGACTGACTTGTAATCTTATAACTAATACTTACACTAAATTATAAACTAAAAGAGGAAAGGAAGATTAACAAAAAGTTTTAGTATTATCATACTAAAACTTTTTGTTAATCTTCCTTTCCTCTTTTAGTTTATAATTTAGAAGAAGAGGTTATAAAGAATACCTGGGTTTTCTGATTGGTATTGATGCTCTTCTGGTGGGGAAACACTATAATTCGTTTTCTGATGATCTTTAATTGGATCTCTTCAATGATCCTCCTTATACAAGGGATGTTCGTCTCTCTCTCTTTACATTAACAGGGTTTTTTTTCCCTCTGCAGGCCACCTTTGTCTCCCTTTGTCCTTCTAGACGACGAGCAGGAGCGTACTTTCACGTCCCCAAGGTGCCAATACTGGTCAATGTCAAATACCTCTTTTGTCGCATCACTAGTATATCTCAAAGGACGCAACCGGGCTGTTGTAGATTTTAAACGTTTCTCACCATAGTCGTAAAAATCTAAATATGTTAAACTTAATAGTCATTTGTTTTCTAACTAATTCGTTTTAGGACCAGGTGTCCTCAGAAATTTCCAAAATTTACAACTATTCGGTCACTCTCATTGAACTGGAAAAATTTCTGTCTTTATTACATTAATAATACGAAGGAATCGTTCTCCACTTTACTCAGCTAGAGATTGGTTCAGATAAGCTTTTAAGTAAAATTTCAGCTCTTTCATCAGGTTTTGTTTATGTCCCCAATTCCCTAATCGCTTAATTATTTAACTACTTCTTAAGTAGAAATAAGTCGAAACCGGTTACTTTGTACTCGAATATTTGTAGTCTCGGGAAAAAGTGGAAAGACAAATTTTTATGACAAACGGATACATAAATCATAAATTTAAGGAAAATAAATTCTGGAGCTTTTCTGTACCTCGTGCATCTCTCTCATTCATTAAATTTAGTTGTAAATGATGCTACCAAAGTAACAGTTAATTTTTTAACATTATACAAGAATTGTACACGTTTTTTTCTACATCCCCTTAAAGATGGGATGTACGAAATCGTAATATCACTGGTTTAACATCGAAATCCGTGAGTAATATAAAATCGGAAAGCGGAATAAATATATCAAATATTTTAATGGATTTTTTTAACTCCTGTCAACTATACAGAACTATCGTAAAAACATACCAGTAAATTCTTATCGGTTGGGTTAAGTTATAAATCTACTCGTTATTCACGTAATCGAAATATCTAGTGGGCAGGCGGCTAACAGCCCAGAACCGGTCCTTGATAGAATTGGAATCTTTATATGTGTGCAGCTTTCACCCAAGGTCGTAGGCTTCCACCGGCTAAACCGGGTGAGGTTGGTGCTCTGTAAAGCGCATGCGCAAATCTGGCTTTTCGTAATCTGAAAATACAGGAGATTCCACTCCGCCACTAATATTCTAATATACAATAGCAATTTTTTTTTCCCGTGTAGTATAGAAATTTGTAATAAGATACATAATGCAGTTATAATAAAATATTGTGTGATTATTTTCATATAATTAAAATTAATATGTATTTATTTTTTAGAAAATACAAAGGAAGCAGCACATCCACCGCTTTCAGTGACGGCACGCCACTGCAGTGTAGCCTGATTTACAACCAGGGAAAAAATATCTGGGCATTATTTTCAACTTCAACTAAAATAAGATATGAATTTACATTATTTGTAGTTTTATATAGAAATATTGTACTTATCATAATAATCTGTATTTACCTCAGTTAAATTACTGTGAAAAAAATAGCAGAAAACCATTCTAGAAAAAAAGATGAAAACTCATTTCCCCACATATATTACAAGAATTGGGTGATGTTCAATCGAAGCACTAGTGATGAAAAGTGGCATGACCATACTGTTATCTTTAGAACATGAGTGGCACCATTACAAGCCCCTGTATTTATCTGTATCATTTTGAGGCATCTGATAAGGAACATTTGGTATTATGATAACCATTATGTGTGCTGCCATTGACAGCCACCTACCATTGCCTCCATTTGGAGTGGTGTCACTCCAGATGGGATTGAACCACAATGGAATGAAACTGGATCATCTACAGTGACAAATCCAGGTTCAGTTTGGGCACTGACAATGGCCATGTTTGTCTGGAGGCCCTGTGGTAAATGCCTCAATCCTGCCACACTTCCCTAGCCTGCCGGTTCCCTGATTTGTTACTAATCAAACAGCTGGAATCACTTGGGATGCCAAGTTAAATAGCCTAGGAGTTTGATGACCACTTAATGATGGTCATCAAACTCCTAGTGGTCAACTAGATGATGGTCATCAAACTCAAAGTGGTCAACTAGATGACCACTTGCAGCAACTGTGGACTGAATGTCCACAGTTGCTGCAAGGATAATGCCACAGAACACCACACAGCACCTGTAAGCCTCCATGCCAGCCTGTATCACATTGTGTATTCATGCTAGAAGTGGCCCAACAGGGTACTAGAACCTCCTTTCATTTGTAGTTTTTCCCGCAATAAATGATCCATTTGCTTTCATTTATAATCACTTACTTATATCATGACTAGCAGGTAGGCCCAGCATTGCTCAGGCAAAAGTAACGCTAGCGAAGTTAAGATTATTACATTATAGTCAACCTTATCCGTTTTCACAGAATGCATCGTTTCCCCGTTTCTAGACTAATTACAGAATTTTTAGATGGGTCTAAAATTATGTTCGATTTCCCACAAAACAAAAAAAACCGCATCTGCTTCTTGCACGTCGCTTTCTCTTAGCAATTCCATTGTTACGTAACACTTCCATTGTTGACACTTTAGTTCTTAACACTTCCATTGTTGACACGTCCATTGCTGACACTTCAGTTCTTAACACTTCCATTGTTACTTAACACTTCCATTGTTGACACTTCCATTGTTACTTAACACTTCCATTGTTACTTAGCACTTCCATTGTTACTTAACACTTCCATTGTCGAAACCTTAATCCTGTCTCTCTCCCCCAGGGGGGAATTTCGAAAAATCCCTTCTTAGTGTGCGTTTTTGTGAGGTACCCTAATTGTGTACCAAATTTCAACTTTCGTTTGTGCTCTGCGCTTATTATTATTATTATCATTATCAACTCGTCTCAATTATATATATAGATTACACTCATACATGTATAATTTCATTCAATTCTGACAACAACTCCTTGGTGTGCTAATTTTTATGGCAATGAGTGTATAGAACCATAAGCAGTTAACTGTAAATTTTGCAATTTTTCAATGATAGAATATTCCTACTATTTGTGACCATAAGCATATATGTAAAACTCCAGTTATATAAAATAGCAAATTTTTGATTGGTGTCTTCCAATTTTCACATTGTTTTCTGAAAATTATGGTTTTATAGTTAGGCGTTTATGTTTCCACACCCACGTATAAACTTTGTAACTAGAAGAAAAACATTTCTCAAATGTAGCAATCTTTGTAAATCATCTCAGACATTAGTAACAGTTGTATAGTTGTATCCATAGTTGTATCTTATGATTGAGTAAATGAAAAAAGTAATGCAAAATAGATCAATGGCAAAATCTGAAGCCTTTGATACTTACAATAAATTTGAGCATTTTTTTGTAGTTCTTTTTTTTAATTACAGTTTGGCTTCACTTGACACAGAATATTTTGAGTACAAAAATCTCTTACAAAAACAGTGATGTGGTCAGTTAAAATGTATTCTTTCATAAGTTACCAGAAAAATGTGAAAACTCAAAAAGTTAAATATTTTATATAATTATAAAGTATCAAAGTTTGATGTTCAATGCCTCAAAGAATGCCACAGCATCTAATCAGTTGATTAATTTAAATGCTACTTTTAAAGATGTTTATTGTTACTAATTTGTTATACATTATTTTAAATTATAGCATCTTTTGTTTTCTTGTTCAATCATTAAATTTTTAATTAGTATTTATTAGTTTTAGATATATTTATTAAATAACTGTGTTGTTTAAATAACTAATTATTATAAATGTCAAAGCAGTTCTGGAGAGCTTCATAAAGCAGTTCAAAAGGGTGGGATTGAACTGCTATTTAAATAATAATCAATCATGGATAGTATTTTAGACAATCTAAATGATTAAAAAGTTTCTCTGTCATGTATATAAATTGTAATTAATTAAAAGATATAAACAGTATTGAATCCAGAATTTTCTTCCAAAGAGAATATAAAATCCTTTCAAAAAAATTTATTTTCTATTGGCTTATTTTATAACATATCTCAAAACATTATTTTTTTTGCTGGACAATACAGTTTTTTATTGCAATTTCAGATTCCAAATGTTTTTGAAATCCAGTCCAGATTAGCTTATATATGCTGTCAAAGACAACTGGAACATTTAAAGAATAGTAATTATTGCACTTATCTCAGACCTCCAATAGATTCATATGATACATTAGATTTTGAGAAATTTGATGAAATTTTTGTAAGTATTTTATATTGTTGAATAGAAATCTAAAATTATATTATTGTCTAATTAAAAATTTATATAGTATCTATATTTTAATTCTGCTTTCAATCCTTATATTTAATCAAATAATTTATGAGAATAGCAATTGTTTGATTAAATCATATCAGCTATTAGTGATTATACAGGTAAAAAGTAGAAAACAAATATTCTTTATTCACAAAAATATAAATATCTTAATTTTAAAATACTTTATTTTCATAGAAACTTAGAACTAAATTGAACTGTGTTGACAAGTCATTTTAACAAGAGTTATTACTTATTGATATGGTGTATGTTCCAAAGTTTAACATATAAATTTGTGATGAAAAACTGATTTCAATAAAACATTTATAAAATCATTTCAAACTACAAGGCATTCAATGCAGCTGAAAGTTGTTAAATCTGTTGAACTACATTATAAATATGGTGGATGAATTCTAGTTTTTTATTAATGTTATTGTCGACTGTTTAAAGGTAGTAATTATTATATAATCAATGTATCTAAAAAACAAAAATTGTGACTATTATAAAATCGAATAAGAGTATGTGATAAAAATAATGAAATTGAATTGATAAAAGTAAGTATTATCCACTTTCTGCATGTTTAAAGTTTGAAATAAAAAGTAATAATTATTCTAGTACTTATGAAACTGTGCCGCTAATTGTTATGCAATCTTGAACACAAACTATATAGTGTATTCACTCAGACACAAAGCAAATCTCATCATTAATTTTTATTTAGTTTATTTAGTTAATTTTTATTTAGTCAACTAAATAAAAATTAATGATGAGATTTGCCTTGTGTCCAAATGAATACACTATATAGTTCATGTTCAAGGTTGCAGAGTAATAATTATTATTGAAGTTGTTATTTCCTACAGATATGATGACAGCTGTCATAAATTTAGTGCCTTAACATGTTTTAAATATTCTCAACCATCAATTTTATTAGTTTTTTTTCTTAGCATATTGTTTATTGAATATGTGTCTTAACATCATAATAAGCAAATCAATGATGTATTGGAACAAACTCTTATCTGTATGACTACGATCACTGCTTATGTTACTATGAATCATGGGTGCAGAATATTTTCAAGACCCAAAATTTCCCCAAAATATAAATTTTACCAAAAATTCTTGTACTGTACATTAGCACAAAAATAAAAATTTTATGAATGAATTAATAATTACTACTATATAGTTTGGGAAGTTCAAATTTAATTTTATAAATAATAAAATAAGCCTATTGTATAAAATTTTTACATATGTGAACACAAAAGAATAAAACATTTTATGAAGGGATTAATAATAATTACTATATAGTGTACTGTTATGAACTCTCAATAAGTAGTATTGTACTAATTTAAAATGTACTTCCCCTAGCACAGGAAAATTTCTTACTGCTAAATAAAGTTTGATTTGATTTTGATAATTACTATATAGTTTGAGATATTTTAGTTAAATTCTACAAATAATTAAATTGGTCCACCATATAATTTCTGCATAACACTAAACTGATATATAAATGTAAAAACTTTTTAGATTAAAAAAGCACTTTAATTTAAGCATGAATCATCATCATAGGATGGCATATACAATTATAAACTTGATGAATTCGATGTTGATTAATGGAATTAAAATTCAAGTCAAATGCAACAGGCATCACTACCAATGCCTGAATATGATACTTTTAGTGCATGATACTAATTAATGAACTTTTTAACATTCAAAAACTGGATATTTGCTATAGAATTGGAGACTCGTCACTCATACATGCCAAGCACTATAGCCAACACCACTTCACAATGCCTCTCATACTCATAATGTCTGTGCAAACTTGCATTTAGACATTGAATGTTCTAATTTCACTTTCAAAACATGAGTTCTTCCTACATTTTGGTGAATTTTCTCAATTAATGTCTATAAGTTTAGTCAAGATACTACTCCATTTTATTGTAACATTTTCATGGCTATTGCCATAATAATATATTTTATCACAAATTTCCCCCAAACTGCATTCATATGATTGAATATATTCTGCACCCCATCATGAACATGTTCAAAATCCTTGTAGGACAGTTCAATTTCTTTGGAAAGTTATTTTAACAGTTATTTTAAAACTTGGTAACTAAACATTGCTTTTCTAGTATATTAAATTTAAATAATCTGAAGATATCAAAATGCTATTTATAAAATTTTTAAACAATTGCATTTATCATCATATTATCTAAGAATTTTAATAATTTGGTTTCATGTATTATTTAGAATTACTAATGGTAATGATAATAAATATATAGATGTAATTATCATCATCATTAATGGTCAGTAATCATTGAAGTATTTCTTCATATCAGTTTAAATGGTTTTGTTATATAATTTCACTTTATATTGTAGTTTATATATTATTATGTTCCGTATCAAGTTGATGTGATTAAATGATTGTTATCTAATTATGATTATGTATAGAAAACAAAAATTATTCAGAAGAAATTAGTTAAATATCAGAGGGAAAAATCATATCTTATATACCCTCTAAAATTTGAACATTAAGTTAATTATAATTTATTTTGTTAAATCTTGTATTCAGTTTTGCATATTTTATGTGAAATAATTAGATTTAAAAAAAAACACAAATTACTAAAATTGTGTGACAAAAGAAATGATTCTTACTAAATTATAAAAACATTTAAGATACGGTAAAATTTCGTAAAAAGTTATTTGAGATAATGGTTTCAGACTCTAAGTTAGTATTATAGTATGAATATCATAATAAAGTCATTGCTATTTTCATTGTAATTATAATCAATCTTCTCTTTTTACATATGTGTAAATGTTATCAACTACAAGTTTATTTTAATAATATTAGATTGTTGATTGGTGTACAAATGCATGTGGCCAATAAAATATGATAATGTATTGGCTGAAAATAAATTTTAAAAATTTTTAAACTACTATTAACTTTAAAACCACTCATCATATATATTTTTCTTTAGATTAAACAAAAGACAGACATGTGCTAAATAAAAATTAAAAACAACAGGTGAATACCACATTAGACTTTCAGATGAAATAGCAAATCTACACATTTTAGAACTCTATTAAAACAATGTAAAAGGAAAGGAATTCATGGGTAAATGCTTTCTTACATGTAGTGAAGTCATGAGAAACTTTTATAAGCAATTAGAAATGCAACAATAAATCACCCTAATTTAAAAGAAAACATAAATATGTTGTAGATCCAGTTTAATATATTACACTGGACAACAAAAAAAAATGTTTTTGAATGTTTCCTTTATTACATGACTGAAATCTTACTAATTTTGGGGTGAGAAAATTGAATATGACAAGGAAAAATTTTTATTAGTTCTAGTTTCTGTGGTATATAATATTATAATAGGTGATTTTAACAGCATAAGAGAAAACGATACATTTTAATTACATATGCTAATAACATTGAAAGTGCTTTTGAATTTTTTTTAAATTACAGTAACATTCTAAGAGTTCTAAATTAATAGAAGAATACCTGGCAGGTGGTTCGGTGTGAAGAGAATCATGTGGTGACTTTATGAGATCGTGATTATGGCTTGCCTCTTGTGAGTTCTGGTGCATCCCTACACACAGACCAGCAGTAATCTGCAAACATTGCTTCATTCCAATGGCCCTGATATCTTTCTTCCAATACAGAAATATCCTGGTGGAATCTTTCCCCATGTTCATCATTGACAGCTCCACAACTAGGAGGGAAAAAATCTAGGTGGGAATGGAGAAAATGGATTTTGAGGGACATGTTGCATTCGAGTTGATGATATTTTTCCAGAAGTATTGTCACCGAGTGTAGTTATTGTCTCCTTTGTTGCCTAAGAATCCACAAATAGCTCCCTTTAAGGCTTCCCAAGCTTCCTTTTCTTTTCCCTCCAAAACTTGGTCAAACACGGGATCCTTTACAAATTTTCGAATTTGTGGCCCAACAAAAATACCTTCCTTAACCTTTGCATCACTCAATCTAGGAAATTTGTCTCTTAAATACTTAAATGCCTGTCCTTTCTGGTTCATACCTTTGACAAAAGTTTTCATTAAACCCAGCTTGATATGAAAGAGTGGAAGAAGAACATCTTTTGAGTCCATGAGAGGCTCGGCAACAATATTTTTCCTGGTAGAGTCAAGATTTCTTGCAGGCTAGTCTGCTTGAATGTAATGTAATTTCCTATCCCTACTGTCCCACATACATAAAAAGCAACAGTATTTAGTGTACTCCAGTTGCATTCCTAAGAGTACAGCGATGACTTTTAGATCGCCACATATTTTCCACTTGTGCTCAGCATAATTGATTGAGTTAAGGAGGGCTGTCATGTTTGCATAAATATATATTCTATAATAGAGTGTAGTTTTATTATATGCTGATCTGAGGAGTTTACAGAAAAAATGCCAATGAAAATTTGAAATAATTGAAGATGCACTATTTTGTAATGAAACATTTTTTTTACAAATTTTACTATAAAACCTTTCTCATATATTTTGTATTATTTAGATTACGTCAATCATTTTAAATTATAATTTAAAATGAATAAAAGTTTTAAATCTTTCGCGGACCACTGATTGGGAATC
>NW_019384492.1:376469-385233 GCF_000671375.1 Centruroides sculpturatus
GAGACTCGTGCGGTCATAAAATACCTGACGAAAAAAGGGTTGACCGCATCTCAAATCAAAGCTGACATGGATGAAGTTTTGGGAGAGTCTGCTCCTTCGTACACCACTGTGAAAAAATGGACAGTCCTTTTTAAATCTGGCAGAGAGAGTGTGGAAGATGACCCTTGCAGCGGACGGCCGCCAACTGCTGTCACTGAAGAACATATCGACAAAGTTCACGATTTGGTATTAGCAGATCGCCATTTGAAAATGCGTGAGATAGCTGAGACAACAGGCATCTCTGTCAACCTAGTGCACCACATTCTAACCGAAAATTTGGGTATGATGAAGGTCTCAGCAAGGTGGGTGCCGCGTCTGCTGACTGCTGAGCAAAAACGTGTTCGCACTTTGATGTCAAAGGAGTGTTTGGACTTTACCAGAAAAACCCATAGGATTTCTTGCATCGGTTTGTGACTACTGACGAAAAGTGGATCCATTACTACACTCCTGAAACAAAAGAACAGTCGAAGCAATGGAAACACCACAGTTCGCCACCACCACCAAAGAAGGCAAAGACAGTTCCATCAGCAGGGAAAGTGATGGCCTTGGTTTTTTGGGATGCTAAAGGCATCATCTTTATTGACTATCTAGAAAGAGGAAAGACCGTTAATGCTGTCTATTACTGTGAACTTTTGGAAAAAGTGAAGAAAGAAATCGAAGAAAAGAGGCCACACTTGAAGAAGAAAAAGGTTCTGTTCCACCACGATAATGCACCTGCACATTCCACCAGAATCACTGAACAAAAGGTAAACAAACTTCGCTTCCAATTAGTTCCACATCAACCATACTCACCTGAGTTGGTCCCCAGTGCCTTCTACCTTTTTTCAAACCTAAAAAAGTTCTTGGCTGGAAAGAGATTCCACTCAAATGACAAAATCATCTCTGAAGTGAATGAGTATTTTGCACACCTTGACAAATCGACATATTGTGATGGCACAAAAAAGCTAGAACATTGCTGGAATAAGTGCATTGCTAACAAAGGAGACTACATTGAAAAATAAAAAAAGTTTTAACATTACTTTGTTTGTTGTTCTATTTGAGGCCGTGAACTTTCCAAACAGCCCTCATATTATTATCTGAGTTTGTTTTACAAAGTGTTCATATTATATATTTTAATACATATGCCTATTGTGAACCAGAAGGGAGGTCAGAAGACGCTGCCTCTGTCACAAGTCAGGATGATACATCAGGCGAGTGAAGGGAGAGTTGCTAGAGGTCGACGATAAGGTGAAGGGCGTGATCGAGTAAAANTATATTTTGTATTATTTAGATTACGTCAATCATTTTAAATTATAATATAAAATGAATAAAAGTTTTAAATCTTTCGTGGACCACTGATTGGGAATCGCTGCTCCAAAGCAAGAACTAATCGGTCATTTTTATAGTGATTTTTGAATTCAGCAGATGAAAATACATAAGAATATGCTAATTTTGAGTCCAAAACAAAATCATTGTTGTCCAGTGTTACCTACAGAATTTTATTGAAGTTTTTAAGATAATTTTGAGGAAAAATCTTAAGAAATTTCTTGTACATACGAAACCTGTCATTATAATTAATTATATTTCATCAATTATTTCAAGAGTTAACTATTAATAGTTATAGAATTGGTTTTCCTATCTATATTCTCTTAGTAATGCTAAAAATTATTTTCAGCAAGTTGGTTACAATTATGGAAAGAAATATTTTGCAGAAAATAATGGAAAATATAATAAAGATAACTATGGATCATTTTATGAATTAAATATGGTATGTATTTTTAAATTAAATATTAAACAAGATTCATAAAAAAATCTTTGAAAAATTAATTCAGATGATAATAAATGTTAATTGTAAATGATCATAAATTATATTTTTACAAACAAATGCATGTTTTATATTTTAAGATCTCATGAGTTGAGTGGTCACTAAATGGAGGTTCATTAAACAATACATAAGATTTTGTAAAAAAAATGCAAATTGAATTTAATAAGAATGGCAACTGATAAGAATTCTGACTACTCAAAAATATAAAAATTACAACTATGTTTATGAAATTTAACTGTAAAACTCCCTGCTGTTTGACGTTATTGATTGTTCAAATTAAATAACAATAAACAATACCAAATTTATCAGCTTTACACTTTTCACTAATTCAGCTATTTTTTAAAAACTCTCCCATTATTTATTATTTAAATTATGCCTAAAAATATGCACTAAAAATTATTTATAAACTCTCCCAGCATAAATAAATGCAAAATTTTGAGATTAAAAAAAAATTGTAAAAATTTACATTTTGTTTCCATTACATGATGAAGGGTAGTATAATCAGCACAAGGTTTTTCTTTACGTCCTGCTTTTAATCCACTTTTTTATTTGCCAATACCCGTTTCGGGCCTATGCCTCTAGCAACATTTTATATCCATTAAGACAAATATGTAACATCAAAAAAATCTTTGTAAATGCCAAATATCCTTGTATGGCATCCAGTGATGTGATACAAGGACCATTCATCAAAAATGAATATTTCTGCTTGAGCCAACTCACCGACATTTGAAGACCTACACAGAGATGACACACAGGGATAAGAGTTAAAGCCTGAGTTGCAATAGGAGGATAAAAATCTTTCATAATTTGAAATATTCTAATTCTATGATCTCAACTCACTTTGATCTCAATTTACCTACAGTCTGGATTGTAACTGTCGCCAGATGAATGTCGAGGTGTTCGCACAGGCAATCCACTTGAGAAGAACCTGGCTATTACGTGCAATGATAAAACTGACATAACTATGTGACAAGTCACAAACACCAACAACAAAATGGAAGTTTTGGTTAGAAATACATACTTTTTCTTGCCATATATCTAATAATAGACAGATATTATCATCTCTCTGGATGTCTTTATTTCTCTGTTGATAGCCCGACACGTGTTCTGCAGCCATCTAGTATTTTCTTGTGCGCACGGGATTGTGGGATCTCTCTTATGACTGGATCTAGTTTCAAGAACTCTTGAGTCGATCACGATTGAACCTCGCTTCAGTTGAGATTGAAATGGTTGAGAGAGGTCGCACCATGGCATAGTTGCCGACCTTGGTCACAATCTAGATTGAAATGCTCAGTGCAAAAGGGGTATAAGGGTTCAAACTAAAGTTTTGTATTAAAAAAAAAAAAACCGGGAAGGGAGTGAGAGCTGACCCAAGAACATCATTGAAACCAAGAGTTGACCAATTCTTTGAACATCCATTGTTGCCCACCAGTTAACCAATGCCTTAGTCATAATCCATTTCTATCAACCATAAACTTGCAATTAGATAAGATTTGCAAGATATAAAGACTTGGACAATCCATTTGATCATCCTCATTGTCATACTTTTATTAAATCAGACATAAACTTTCTCTATATTATTATAAACTCACTCTCTCTCACATGTTTGATTGAGAAGTTTTTTATTTACTCTACAAAAATACACTAAGAGATTTAAGTGTGTGAAACCACTCTGTATCAAAACTCATGCAACACAAACCAGTCTTTACTCTTTTTGATAAACTTTTCAACAAGAATAGATGTCTCTAGTCTTGCAAAGGATTTTGGGACATTGGGCAGAACAACTAATGTGCATTATTTTATCAGCATGCAACAGTGGCAGCTCATAGCTATCTAATATGAGGTGCCAGGTAACTACTACTTCACATAACAAACTACAAATTATATATATATATATATATATATATCACAAAATAGTCTTAAATTTTATTACATAGTACTTATATATATATGTAATAAAGTGCTATGTAATAAAATTTAAGAGACTATTTTGTGATTTTATTTTTCTTTGAGTGTGTTGCAATTCTGCAATACTTATCACAAGCTGATGTTGGTTTGTAGTCATAGAATATCCAGGTATACAAGATTCATAATTAAGTAAACAAACAAATCTTCAAATTTAAGCACAATTAATGTCAGAAGATGGAATATAGACATTGGCAATAACAATGAAAATTATTAAATAAATATGACAAAGTGTTTTTCAAATGCATTTTGTAAAAATTTAAAGAATAAACTTTCATAAACAATTATAAAAATAGAGTCATCAGATGTAACTGGAAAATGTAAGGAATAGAACATTTTCACAATTTAGAGGGGGGAGAGAGAGCAAGAATTATTATTTAAAATATCTGGTACATGTTCAATAAGTGGTTGCCAAGCACTTATATTTGAATGTTTTTAGTTAGAGCTATTGAAAAAGTGATCTTTTAATTAAGTTTTATTATATTTTGTTATAATTTTACAAATTTTAAATTTTAATTCTTTTTAGGCATCGAAAGACATTCGTCATGACATAATCATTGATTTAACTCAAATGATATTAAAAGTTCAACTGTCAAAACAACCTTCTGATCGTAAGTAAACTATGGTTAATTCTGAAATATCTGATGATAAATATACACAGTCAGTTACCAAAATTTATTCCAAATTTCTCTAAACCAAAGTTGAAATCAGTTATTCTGTAACTTTTGTTTTTTAGTAAACATTAAATAACATGTTTCCTGTGGTATATTCCAGGTAAAAGTATTGTTTTTTTGCCATACAGACTAGTAACTTATGCAAATATCTCCTTTGTATTCATTTTTTAGCTGGAATATATGAAAGATTACACATCTATTTCATAGCAACCAATTGTGTCCTGTAAACAAAATGTTTTTCTTCCTCACCAAAGGAAATAAATAGATTAGAATGATTTAGTTATCAAGAATGTCCTAAATGGAATGGAGATTGGCTGGAATTATTCACTCATATGTCAACAGAACATTTTTAATATTCAATAGAATTCCAACACAGTTTCATCAATACATTTTAAAACAATAGATTACAAGTATTTATAAAGAATTTTCTATGTACTAGGTACTTGAATGAAAAACAACAGAAAAATTGTAGCGATATTACTAAACATTTAACATTTTATTAGTGGATAACTTATATAAGCTATCCAATTATTGTTCTGTATGATGTATTGTACCCAACACAAAAAGTTTTAGTCAGTCAGCACTTTAATTTCAACATAGATAATTTAATTGGTCGAATGTTCTATGATGTTATTCCATAAATTTGTTTATATATAAAATCATATAAAATTTTGAAAGAACTAGCATGTGTTTTATTAATCTAATTTTCCTATGTCAGTTTAAAAAATGATAGGTGGCTACAACTTTATATCAGGTGTAGTACATTAGGAGCCGTCCATAAATTACATAAGGTATTTTAGGGTGGGTGGGGGTCAAGGATTTCTTACACTATCTTACTCAGGGGTAGAGGGTAATAATCTTGTCTTATGTAATAATCTATTTTTATTTTTTGATCTTGTTGAGTGGTGGCGTTTTGAATTTGGCTTCAATTTGGTGGTTTCTATTAAGAACACTTGTCTCGTGACGTGATAGAGTAATAACACTAGCAGATTCACACTACACATTTTTTCTCATGGGAGAAACGCCATGTGGTGGTTTGCCTCTCTTGTTTTTTATTACAATAAGTGCACCACTCTTATGGGTGTATAACACTAAGAATACATAAACCAAAATACACGATACAAAATAAACATAAAATTAGTATTCGGCTTTCAGTGAAAACTAAAATGTAAAACTAGAAATTATAAATACAGTAGAGCGTCGTTTATCCGAATCAATTGGGGACTGGGGTTTTTCAGATAACCAATTATGTACGAAAAAATATATTAATTTATCCCGTGTTGAAATTCTTCTCCATTGCGTGTCACTTCGCGTTGAATTTTCATCGATGTTAAGCCTAACGAAGACTATTGTATCGTTAAAAATTATTTTTTTATTTTGTACAAACAAAATAAATATATTGAAAAATATAAAAACAATAAAAAATTATACTTCAGAAGTTAATTTAGTATCAAAAACGTAAAATATTTGAGTAGCCGAAGACATAGCCAAAGATTACAGTGCCACAGCACTGGTGAAAATTTAAATTTGTCGACTGGAATTCCTTCGGATAAACGACGCTCTACTGTAGTCTTTTCTTCCATATTTTTTGAATATAATTGTAAAAAACATGAAACAGTGGTTTCTGAACAAGCTTATCGAGTGGACATGGCCACTTGAAACCAAGCGTAAAAATTTCTAATTTCAGAATAAGTCTATCTTGATCGTAAATTGGACAATGATAGATATGGTCAATGGTGTCTAGGTTTTCTGTAGAGCAAAAGCAAGAAGCAATTTCTACCTGGTTATACATCGCCATGTATCTTCTAAAATTACCATGCTCAGTAGCAAATGTTAAATCTAAGTAGTGATGAGAACCTACATTCAACACTAAGAAAATAGTCTTGTTATTCTACNAATAATACAGGTTTCAATAATGCGTAACGAATCCTCTGCTTTGTACGGGACTCTACTGTAATAAGAAACAGTTTTATTTAATATAGTACACTTGTTTTAAGTTTAAATTTAATTTATTTAAATTGAATATTGTTTTATAGAAAGATTTTAATTTAATCTATCTCCTACTACAATTTTAGTAATTATATTTACATTTCTTATTGTTCTGAAATTTTTTTATAGATGAAGGTGAAACTTTGAACAGGCTTTATTTCAGAAATCTGTTGACATTTAATAAAAGACTGTTTATAAAATATTCATAGTTTGTTTTGTTTTCTTTTGATTCTTAAGTTCAAACTATCCAGGAAGAATAGGAATCTTGTATTTACATGCACAAATGCAAGAGACAAAGATGTCAAAGAATTATGATGCTGTTTAACCATTTTTGGATTTCCAGTAAACACTTATAAGCCAATCTTTTGTTTTCAAAACTTTCAATTTAGCTTTAGATATAACTTAAATAATCAAAACAACAATTAATTTTAATGCTTCCCATTGTGACAGAGGAGTTTAAGTAAAAAATTGTGTGTCATCTGAACTAGTGACAGAAAGCATGAGTTAACTAGAAAAACCTTTTATTTACTATTATATACAAAGCAGCCAGGAAAGTATTACTCTGCTGGCCATCTAAAATGCAACACCCTGAAGGAAGCATACAAATCAAGTAAAATTTGCACCATGCATTTGTGGCGANGCTGGTAAGGATGGGCCTGGCTTTAAAAAATTGTCCACCGTTGTTTGTCTTGCCTTCTTGTCTATTTCGTTCTTCAGTAATAAATATGTACATAAAACACTCACAGGCAAGTCTAAACCAGCCGCTTTATGAGCACACACTGAATAACGCTCGTAAACAAGAGGAAATAGAAAAGAGTGTGCATCAAAATTGTGCTTGCGCAAGATTGGCAACATGTAGATATATCGACATCGAAAAAAAGTTTTTTTTTTGCCGTTATAGCGAAACATTTTAAGCCATAAATCGAAAACGTGCCTTAATCGAAGAGGGCCGTTATAGCGAAATGCCGTATAAAGAGCGGCCGTATAGCGAGGTATGGGTGTATAAAAGTTATCTTGTTTACAAGATTTTTAATATGGTGCTGGATATATGCAATTTTATTGCTATTGCAATTGGGATTTAACAGAGCTTTCAAGACAGACAGAATCACTGTAAATGTTGATAGACAGAGTTTAGTTTGGTAGTGAAGTGGCCCACTGAACAGCTTGGTAGTCAGCATCATCTTCAGCTTGATAGATGGAGGTATGTGGGAGGTATCTGTACCTTCTAACATATATTTTGCCAAAAATATGTCAGTTTGGAGGAAGATACAGAAGGGAGCTTTTGGACCCATCTGTGTAGATATTAATGATTATCCATGGAGGAAGCAGATGACACCAAATAACCTTGTTTATAGGATGATGATCAGCAAAGATAGTAAGGTAATTGCAATGTGCTAGTATTTGAACAGCCGTAGATAGGAGTAGAGACCATTGTTGAGCCTTGATGTTTGTAGTTCTGATGTAGTAGTTTAGAACCTTTTCTACAATACATAGTGGCAAAGGAAGGATCTATACTAGTATCAGAGGGATTAGTAAAAACAATTATGCAGCACTTTGAAATTCTGAAGGCAAACTGGCTTTGAAGAGAGAGTAATTTACTTGCTACTGATTTTTACTACTTACATGACCACAGCCAGAGGCCACGTAAAGTAGCATTGGTTGTATTGCCCCATTATATAGAGTTTTATAAGCTTTATTATTTAGTCCCCAGGTGCACCTAGCACATTTTAGCAGCATGTAGTTTATTTTCTTGGCCTTAGCCAAGATGTAATCAATATGGCAACGGAATATAGTTTCTTTCTATTCTCTCTTGTTTTATCTTGTATGATGTTTCTTTTACACATGCTCAAGCTAGTCGATCTGACAAAGTTTTTTGCGTCTTTTGCGAACATTAAAATTAATATAAAAACAATTATAATGACGTTGATTAATGATGATGATAATAATAATAATATTGTTAATAATTAAAAAATAAAGTTCTTAAAATAAATTGTTCATTCGAATTCATTAAATTTTTATATTTTAAAATGTGTTCACATAAAGTCTTTTATAAATATTAGTACATATTAATTAACTAGTTAATAATTATATATTTTGGACCTAAGGTGTTTAGGGTTTCATTAAAAACATTTTTTTGGTTAATTTAAAATCTTTCTATAAAATCATGCCAAAATATTACGTAAGATAGGAAGGGGAGGGGGGATAAAAAGAAAATATTACTTTTTCTTACACAGGGGTGGGTGGGGGTCTAGAATGGCCGAAATCGCCCTTACGTAATTTATGGACGGCCCCT
>NW_019384492.1:389145-399100 GCF_000671375.1 Centruroides sculpturatus
TCGCTATTGTATCGTTAAAAATTAGAAAATTAAGCTTCGTTTAAATACTGGCTCCCTTTCATGGTCGAATGAGTGTTGCCAGCTAAAACACGTAAAAATAATATTAAAGTAGCCAAGACATAGCCAAATATTGTAGCGCCACATCACTAGCGGACATTTGAAATTTGCCGACTAGGACGGTCGGTTAACCGAGGGGTCGGTTGATCGGGGGGCGGATAATCGAGGTTTTACTGTAATACGACTTTTTGAAAAGTGAAAAAACTGTCTGCATTATTCAAATTATCTTGTATACATGTAAAAAAACCAAACTACGGACTATTATGCTATTTATCTTTAAAAAAAAAATACTGTGTTCAAGTTATTTTATTTATTTAAACTGGTCAGAGGAAGAATTTCCAATAATTACTAAGCTAATTCCTCACATTATTAAACATATACAAACAGTATGCACATTACAGATGTTTTCTGTGACATTAATTAACAAACAAGAAAAAGTGCTAACAAATTATTTTCAGAATTTTAGTTTGTCCATTTATTTTACACACAATAGTACTAATATGTATTTTATAAATTTCACAACTAATTTGATTTGCTGACAATATTTTCATTAACAAAAATTAGTTGTTATAAGTGTTTCAATCTCAAATTCATTGAAAAGAATAAACAATCTTTACTCATAAAAATTTGTTTTATTGTATAGTGTTGTATATGTAATATTCATTATCAAATTATTAAAAACTATCAATCAACATTATATATAATATATTATTAACGTAATACAGTGGTACCCCAGGATACAAAATTAATTCGTTCTGAAACTGAGATCATATCATGAAAATGTCGTAAGGTGAATCATTTTTCCCCATACAATGTAAAACCAAATAATTCGTTCCAACACGAAAAACACACTCAAATTAAAGCTAAGTAGTACATTAAAAAAAACTTTAGTAGGAAAAACACTGAAAAATGCATTTTGTAGTTGTAAATGTATAAATAACCATAATAGAATAATAATTGATTAAAAAAATGTAGTTTTATTTGCACTTTACCTTTGAGGATAGACGACGGTGGAGGTGTATGCTGGTGACAGAAGAGAAGGAGAAGGGAAATGATACTAAAACTTAACTTGCATAACATAATGTAACAATAACTTAAAAATAACTTAGAAAAGATAAAAAAAAAATTATTGTTGGTTTATATATATATATTTTTTAATTTTTATTTACTGCTTTTTGCTTTCTTTCCTTCACTTCCACCAGCACTTTCACTGGATAGAGGTCGCTTGGTAAAATATCTATCCAAAGAGGTTTGGCTTTGCCTACTTTTTAAAATGTTTCTAAAATGACTTAGGCAAATGTCATTACTCCGAGCAGCAATACGGCCAGTGTGAACCTTTTCGGGATGTTTCTTTTCAATAAAATCAGTCACTTTCTGATAATACCTCAAGATTTCCTTTATCAAGCAAGATCCTTCCACGACAAAGCAAACACACAGACTGAGACCAATGAACAGAAGTGAATAAAAACTGGTGCTGCGAACTAATGTAACGTTGTATGGTGGGTTTTTATTCGTATCGTGGAGCAAAAATATATTCAAATTTCATGTCATATCCTGAAAATTTCGTATGCTGAGGTACCACTGTACAGTACAAAAAAAAAAAGTTAATAATTCATAACTTTTTGAAATTTAAGTTAATTTTAATTGTATAATTTTCTAGTAAAATTCTCAACTAGAAAGGAAAATTTAAATTGATAGTTTTAAAATAATAATTGAGAGAAAATTATTTATTTATTTATAATCAATGTATTGATTATAAATAAATAAATAAAAAATATCAATTTTATATAAACAACTTTCTGATAGGGAATAAAAATTACTATTTGATAATAAGCACACATTTTTTAAATTATGCAAATGACTCAATTATATCTGTACAGAATAATGCTTCAGTTGAATCTAGAAGTCTTTGTTAAGCTAGATCTAACAAAATATTAAGTATTATTAAAAATTGAACTAAATTTTAGTTAACTTTTAAAGTTGTATAATCATTCTTAACAGATCATCACATTTAAATTGAAAAAAAAAATTTATATTCAGATAGGAAATGTAAATTATTAAATTAAATTTTGTAATTTGTCTTAAATGCAATCAAAAACAGTACAGGAACAAACTTATATAAAATTTATTTGTAAATTTCTTATTACATATTTTTAATCATTGGTATCAATATCTGAAATAAAAACAAATTTTTAGTTAATTTTTTAAACTTGAATTTCACTATCCATATGTCCTGTGGTGGTCCACTAGACTGTTAAGTGGATGAGCTAAAATTGAATCTCAACAGCTGGTTAAAGTCCATATTGGTCTGAACTCCACCCATCCAGCTTCCTTTCCAATGGTATCTAGAGGATTATCTGCAGATGGTAAAGCTGACATTAAGATGCAGCTGGGCACCTCACATACATTTGGCTAGAGCAAGAGGAAAGATTATATGCCCTCTGTGCATATTCATGACACATTTTACAAGTTTTTTTTTTTTTTTACTATTTAAAAGAAAAAAGTAAATACTTCTATACAAAGTATCTCTGATTTTCTACCTATCTATCATTTTCTATTTCCAAATTAAAATAATTAAAAACACTTATATTTCAGAAAAACATAATACATGGCATTCTTTTTCCAAAATGGAATATATTGATTTGGAAATATATGGCTTTTATTAGTTTCAAACTGTAAAAAAAGCAGATAGAACTAAGTTGTGCATTTGTAGAAAGAAGTCTGATACTCCTCAAATTCTCTATTCTTCAAAAATCTTGATCTTTTTTTCTTCATTTTCAATATTTGTATTTTTTTTAAATATCTGTTTTTGCTTACATAAATGATTCTAAATAAATCTAGCTTTCATTCTTGGAATAAACTTCATATTAGTTTTTAATATATCAAAGCTGTAAATTTTTATGAAATGCTGAAAAATATTAATGCAAAAAAATTATTAAAATTTTTTAAATTATACAAAAACACACTCAACGCTTCTTTGATCAAAGGATATTTATTCAAAGAATGTTATTAAACTTGTTAACATTTGAAATGTATTCTGTTCTTATCAGTTAATAACTAAAGTATACAATGTAAGAAAGAATAATGTTTATATACTTTTAATATATTTGTGAAAAGAAAATTATAAAATTACAATTTTTGTCTTTCAGGTACCATTAGTCATACCACTTGTATCCATTTCTTCCTCCTCCTCTTCGTTCTTTTCATCTAAAGATTTCAGATTTTTAATTATAAAGGCTTGATCAAAAATATCATTGAACATGAAGGAAATATATCAAACCTTTCTCTTTATTTGGTTTTGGTTCTTTGCCTGGAATCTGTCCAGATTTTAGCATCTGATTTAATCTTTCAACTTCCTCCAGTGTTGTAGCTTTGTCAATAGCATTCTGTATATATAATATTAGTAACATTTTTATAAACTTAAATAAAATCAAATTTTTAATTTGTAATTATATTACCTTTATTGCTTCAACATCAGAAGGTGCAGGACCGCCAGATGGTTGTTTTGCTACGCCAGAAGGTAAAGGAGCTCCAGGAACAAATATTTTTGATTTTTTTCCAATTTCCTTTTCCAACTGTTTTCCTTTCTTTCCTTTGAATAATTGAGATGCAGCATCTCTCTCCTAATATATGAATGAACAACCACCAAATATATTAATATTTGACACATACATTTAATACATATATACTGTATATAAAATATAATAGTTTTAGCATACATGAACAATGGTTCAACTTTAACTTAGTAAAAAATATAGATATATTTTTTACTAAATTAGGTTCAGTGCATAAAAATGATCAACTGTTTAAAAGCATTCAATATATTCATCACTAAAACAAATTGATATTAAAAAGCAATCATATTATTAACTTTTAATTTAAAAAAATATCATCATCAATGCAAATTTAATAATAATCTATCATACTTTATTTTAAGTACAGAAATAATATAGTTTATGATTAAGTATCCGATCTTATTTTCTTACACATCTTATACCGATATTCTTAAATCTAAATATATAAAATTACTTGTCCTAACTGACTGAGTCACTGATTCATCATTGCTCAGAGCAAACCGCTGAACCTAGAGGTGAAATTTGGTAAACAGTTAGGGTACATCATGGAAATGCACATTAATAATTAAGAAGGGATTTTTCAAAATTCCCCAGTGGGGGGAGAGGGAGAGCATTAAGGTTTAACTGGAAAAACAGCTTCTACTGTACTATTTTAGATGCAATTTTTTGTTTTCAACAATGTTTAGTCTTCATTGAGAACTTAAGTATATTAAATTGATAACATTTCAGACATTGTTATAAATATTTTTATATATTTTGATTTTTTAACCAAATGTTCGAACTGTTTTAAATTCAAATTTATTATTGCATATTGGTTAGATTATAGAACGATTGTAAACATTCCAGAAAATTGATCAAATTGAAAATAGTTTGTTTGATTCTCAGCAATTCTCATCATTCTCAGTGGTATATAACAATTACTATGGTTGTTGAAATACTGAATATAAATGGGGTTGCAAAACCTCCGCGGGCAAAGTCGTGAGTAACAGCTAGTATTTTATAAAATTAAAATCCACATTAAACATCTCTCAATTACAAAATAACATACCTTTTTCTTTACTTTCCTAAAATCCAATACTCGAACTTGTGGAATTTTATGAATTATATATAATCGATAATGTTTCTTGGTAGTGATAGGATTTTTCATCAAACTAAAATATAAAATATTTTGGTATTTAAATATTTATTACTACTAAAAATTTTTAATTTTATTAATATAGAATATTTATTTTAAAATTCATTTACAGAAATTGTCATAAGAAACTTAACACTTTCAGAGTTAATTATGATCAAATGTCAAATATTTTGGTGAAAAATAAGTTAGAGTTAGATTGTTGATATTACTAAAATTTTCATCATCATCATTTTCTTTGTTGCAAAACTAAGATAATCAATTATTTGACTAAAATCATGAAAATTGCCCATTACGTACTTGTTCTTTTCAAATATCAAGATAATAATTAAAATTTATTCATAACTACAGTAAAAAAGGCAATGTTTTTTCTTATATATATTAATAGGTTTTGTTGAAAATTAATGATTCAATTATATGAATGCTGCCACCATCTATAATTGCAATTAGTATCCATAATATTAGTATGATAACCATTCAAATTACAGTCATATTTATTATATTCTATGTAAGTTAATTTATGAATTGTCAAAATAACCAAGTAAATAACTATAGCATTAAGATTTACTGTAATTTCCTGTGAATAATTTTCAATTATGTGTTTTAAAGTCATATCAAGTTTGAAATTGGATGCGAGTTATCTGTCAATTTTAAATTGCAATTACAAGCTCATCAACACCTTTTCCTCTATCTAAAATTGTAAAAAATTCTTTGCACATGGTAATCCATCATTGCAATTTTTCCAAAAGTCATTAAAGATATACATACCTATACCTCATCTTCAATTCTCTTCCTTTTTTTTTTATACATTATTTAATTGATATTTAGACATATAAATTTGTATCTTGACAGCTCATAAACTTCTGGCAATTTTTATCTTTCTACATAATGACTTAGTATGTTAGCTCTCTACATTAAATATAAGTGAAGTGATTGACTGTCAAACTCATGTTATTTGATATTGCAGAGTATATGCACAACTTTTTTTTTTTTTCAAGAATTTAATTTTAATTTCAAGAAGAAATTAGAAGAACACTTGCATTTTCCATTGGCCAGATGTGGAAGATCATTCAGACATTCCTCTCCAAGATATTGGCAAGTCTCTTGGCAAAGCATGGCATGTTGAAGACATGGTTTAATTAGTTCTTGTTCAAACTTCAGGTCTTATTGTAAGCTGGAGTAAGGTGCTTCAAAGTAGTCCTAGACTACCTCTTCAAGAGAAAGTTACTCTCAAGCAATTTTATATTGTTTTATAAATCATTTTACATTTCTTTTGTAACTAGGGACAGTAAAATCAGCATTATATAAAAAATGCTGATTTTACTGTTGCCTTTTACTGTGTCATTATTACTTTATTTCCTATGGCCATATCAACAATTGAGCTTACTGAAATCTGTATACAAACAAAACGTTTCTGTTACCCCTTTGGCACACTGCCCCAGCATTTGATTTTACTGGATCTTCCTAGCTATTAATGGAAGGTGCATTTAACCCCACCAGTAAGGGATAAGTGTATCCTTCAATATTATTTTTAAAAAATATATTGTAGCTCAAAAAGTAACATTTGTTTGAGACCTGTGATATTCACAGTCTGTTGCTATGGAACCAGGTAAGTTATTCCAGCAAATGGTTTTTGAAATCAGGTAATCTTTACTCTGTCTCACTGCCCAAATCTTTCAAAATTCCAGAACTGAAAGTGCACTTACCCCATTCGACCTATGTGCTTAATATGGATGCTTTCTGTAATGTAATATTTATGCTGTTGTCAACACCTTGTGTTTTTAGATTTTTATATAGAATATGAAGTAAGACATCATGTCTGTAGTTCTCTCTTGCTTTGATAATTATCTTATATATTCTTCATGGACAATTATTTCATTGGCAAATTCTGAGAACTTGCTAATTTTTTAGAAAATATATTTTGTACATTTTGATTCTTTGGTACAACCATGTCTATGGTATATGTGATTTTGTTTTGTTTGTCAATGAATATGATATCTAGTCTATTATGATGTAATATTTTGTCTGTGATTATGGCTCAGTCACAGTATATTTTGTGTTGCTTTCTGTGTATATTTGTAGTATGATTGTGGATGCACAATAGTTTGTGCAAGCTTTTCATGTAAGTAATCAATCTGTGTTAAAAGCCTGCAATTATGTATTGTATAGTCTCATGCATGATGTGACAATTCCTACAAATGTTGCTGAAGTGCTGTCTTTTAAAATGTTTTTTTCATATGCTTTGTATTTATGACTTGATTTATGATTGGTATGGCAATCATGAACACTTTTATCATTCAAAACAGAGATACATAAGTCAGATATCAATTTTGTCTTGTTGTTAATTAAGACTTGTAACTCAATAACTGGAACACTAATAGGCTATAATTTTCATCACTATAAAGTGAAGCTTGACTGCTAAAGTAAACAATTATATATGTTTACATGGTCAAGTTAAGGATATTATTTTAATGTTCTATTTTGCTTACACACAACAAAATTGCTTTAGTTTTGATTTTGTTAGCAAAATGACAAAGATGTAACTACCGTTTAGTTAGTTCATTTTTTCAACACTAGTGTATAAAAATTCATTGTAAATTAATTAGTCTAACATTTGTATAGTATTTTATTTATTATTAAAATAACTTTCCAGTTAAAATACAACAATAAAATAAACATTTTTCTGAGTTGTAAGTGTAAACTTCAGCATCCTATTGGATGGCCTGATAATTAAACCCTATCAGGTCTTTATCATAATAAAAATTTGAAAATCTTAATTTAAGAATCAAGAATTTTATAAACTTACCTCAAATAGGTTAAATTCTTTATACTTGCCAAAGTATCAATGTCACCTAATTCTTGCAGGTGATTATTGGATAGTATCAAACTCTCTAAACTAGGAAGTGATTCTTGCAAATTATCACCAATTCGACTAATAAAAACAATCATCATTTAGAAGTTTTTTTTTATTAAATTTACATTATGATTCATATAAAACAATTTAAACTGATAATTTACTTTACCATATAATTTACANAATAACAATTTATAAATATACAGTAGAGCGTCATTTATCCAAATCAATTGGGGACTGAGGTTGTTTGGATAACCGATTATGTATGAAAAAATATATCAACCTATCCCAGGGGTCGGCAGTTTGTCAAGTGAGAAGAGTCAAATTGTCATGAAAACAGGATAACAAAAGTACCAGAGCCGCATATTAATTTAAATGTGCGAAATACGACACACGACAGAGGCGCCTCTAGTGGCTGTTTTCGGCATAAAGTTACACGGATGGATTGACACGCGTTCAATGGGTTATATATATAGATATGCTTCAAATGCTACCACTCTTATGCGACTCATATTGATCAACGCGAGTGTGGTCATGTGCGGACGGAGAACAAGTCGAAGTTTGTTCAGCGGCTCTATCTCATAAACTCTTAAGTTATAAGGCTGCGGTGAAATGAGGTGAGATGAAATTGGAGTTTATTTCTGAAGAGCCGCATGCGGCTTGCGAGCCGCTAATTCCGACCTCTGACCTATCCCATGTTGAAATTTTTCTTCTTGTGTGTCACTTCGTGTTGAATTTTAGTCAATGTTAAGCCTAACATAAACTTTTTAAAATAATAATCATGGCTATTGTATCATTAAAAATTATTTCTTCATTTTGCACAAACAAAATAAATATATTGAAAAATATAAAAACAAAAAAAATTATATTTCAGAAGTTAATCTAGTATCAAAATATTTCAATTCAGCATGACACACAGTCCTCAGAAAAACACCACAAAAACAAGCAAAACTCACCACTCACAATGGGGAAAAAAAAAGCCTCGTTCAAATACTGGCGCGTCCTTAAGTACCCTCTTGTGATTGTGTCATGCTGCCAGCTAAAACACGCACACCGACAAAAATAATATTCGAGTAGTCCAAGACATAGCCAAATATTGCAGTGCCACAGTACTAGTGGAAATTTGAATTTGCCGACTGGAATGCTTTCGGTTAACCGATGTTTTGGTTGATCGGTATTTGGATAATCAATGTTCTACTGTATTCAGTGAAAAATCCTTCTGAACTACTACTTGATTCCAAGAATTTATAAAACTTAGTTTAAAGAAAATTAATATTTGATTCACTTTTGTGAAGCATGCTATCAAATTGGCTTGACCAACCTTAAATTCTGGTTTGATTATCTTGCTAAATCATCATGAGAGTTAAACTGTTTCAGGTAACATTATAAACTTGCTCAATTATAGCACAATTAGAAAAGCATTACAATTATGCTTTTCTAATTGTGTGGTAATAAATAAAACCCAACACAATATATAGTTATTAAGTAAAAACTTTGTAATTTCTAGAATTAGTACTCTCTGGAATTGGTTTGAGTTAATTTACTTTTTGTGTAATCAACATGCTACTATACTAAACTTCTAATTTATTGAATAGATAATAAAAACATTATGAATCATGCTTCTACTTCACTATAAAAATATTCAATTAACAAATGATTTTTGATAAATTTGGTGTTAACGTCCTATCCTGAAGATTAAAAGTATGTCAATTTGTTTTGTACTCTGCAAGACCATTACATAGTATCGTCCCCTTCACTTCAAAATTTTGATGCCCAGGGCCAAGGATAACGCCAAATTCATACTGCATTGAATAGACTAATGACTAGTATAATGTTATTTGTTTAATCATTGTACGATATAACAAATAAAATATCTAATTATTCTTAATATAATGTTTTACTATATCACCCAGAAAATTGTTTTTCGCCCCCAAATATAAATTGTTACTAATCGCCCCTCAACATAGAAAAACACCCACATGGGGTGATATCGGCCCCACTGAGAAACACTGTTCTAGACCCTTACTGCAGCTCCTGTATACTTACTCAATTTTATTTTATAAACTTACAAGGGAACTGTTGGAGTGTCTTCTAATAAATTTTAATAAAATTTAGTTAATAACTAAGTTAAAAGTATACAAACTCTATTTTAAATTTGTAGCATTCACTAAAAGTGTTGATCAGAGTTATTAGCAATCAAATGTTGCACTACTTTATAGTAGTTTAACACAGTTATGCAAATTTTTAGAAGTGAAACGGTCGCGGAGGAAGACGGCGATATTACATTTAGAATAAATTCTGGAATTTTCAAAAATGGTTGAAGAATTAATAAAATTT
>NW_019384492.1:400343-417962 GCF_000671375.1 Centruroides sculpturatus
AAAACGACGTAAGTCGAATTTACCTGTCTCCGAATCTACTTATCACTAGGAAAGCATTTTAAATAATATATGGTTAATAAAAATCTATTTTAAGCTTACAAACAAATAAATTTTAGTTTTTAATATAGTACAAAAAAAGTAATCTAAATTTACAAATGCATGTACTGTAAATACAGTACATACTTGTAAATGTATATATTTTAATATGATTTTATGTGCTTTAAATGCTTTTCTAGTGATATTACGACTTCAACATTTGTGGCAAACGGATGTAAAGTCGAATAAAATGACTTAAACTTGATTTTTATTTTTCCATACACTTTTTTGACAAACGACGTATAATTAGGAACGACATAAGTCGAAGTATACCTGTATATAATACAAAATACCATCCAATAGAGATTTCAATACCATTCCAATGCAGCTCTCTCATTTTTAATAGGCAATATATAATTAACATTTTGACAAGGTTTGGCCAAACACTGATAAATATCATGCAACAAATCTTTACTAGGAAGAACTTCTGTTTGTAATTTTTTAAAAATATATTCTTGCACTGAAAATGTCTTTTTAATGACAACAAGCAGTACTAATAATAAATAAAACAAAGTTAAACATCAAATTAGCACTTAAAAATATTTATTTTTTTACACTCACCATATTCTATTATTATTTAACAAAAGACATTTCAATCGGCGTAAAAATGGGAAGCCATCTAATTTTCTAATGTCATTATCTGATAAATCAATTGTATCAAACTGATCCTACAAGATAAAATATAAATCAGAGTTAAAAATTTGATTAAGATTAACAAAATAACCAAGTAATTCATACATAAAACTATCTTAAAATAATTTTTAAAATATAAAATTTCTGCAACCAAATTCTTAGGTGTTTGAAATTTTTCTGACAGAAAATGTAGTTTGTAACTAAAATTAGAATTTGTAAAACCAGGAACATTCAAAATAGAATGACAAAACAAAATCTTCCATTTCTGTTTGTTTGTATATCTGATAAAAAAGAAAAAAACTGAGAAACTACATTATTGACTAACAAAATTTTGATAGAATCATCTGGGGATTTACATGTAAAGGAATTCAGTTAGTTTGAGATAGAGCTACTTTGAAGTTCAAAGTGGAAATTCTATCCAAACTGTGTTATGCATATGTTAACTCGTTTTTTTCAAAGTGCCTCCATTCTATAAGAGAACAATAGACCAAGAACAACTCTAATGTGGTCAATATGGCTTTGCTTTTACAATAACACATTTTCGAATGCACCTTACCCATTGACTACCCTTTCTTTCTCTTATCTCATAAAGTTCAGCTGGGTTTCAACATTGGGCTACAAGTAATAGATTGAGAGATTTGTAGAGCTATAGCCTACTACATTTGGACTACTTTAAAATTAAGTTGGGCTATATTTTGAGGAATTCTGCATTTTATAAAACCTATCTGATAACCTGTGAGGTTCTCATCAGAGAAGTGCTGTTACCTGCAGTTTATTTATATTATTATTATTCATAATTATTAATTAACAAAAATAGCACTCTGTATATGTAGCCAAATATGGCTACATATACAGAATGCTGAATAAATTATATCAGTTACATGGCAATTGGCATATTGTACAGATATATGTATGTAAATCTCAAATAACTCAAAACTTGATAATTTGAAGTTGTGTCTAAGTTTTATCCTTTGAATTTCAAACAAATGAGGATTTCCTATATTGTATATTATTTCTGATTTTAAGCTTTTAAAAAATAATTCCATAATTCTTGTAGTAATATTCTTAATCGTAATTAATGAGTTTACTTTTATTAAATATGTAAATCTTCCTGTATAAACAAGAAAATGAAATTAACAGTAATACACAACATAATATGGAAACTAATGAAAATTTAGGTCTTAGTGAATGATGTATGCTAACAGTTATGCTGTGTCATTTACTGAATGATGATAAGTTAGTATAAATAAGTGGTGTTGATGTCATTTATAATTGTCAAATTGCCTGCAAAATTATTGAAGCAGCAACATTAATACATTTAACATTATGTATTAATATTTGTAAATTTGAAAAGAAAAAAAATGAATCATATATCACAAATTATTTCTAAAATATGTATTCAGTTAGAACTATACATAAATTTAAGTTGCAGTTATATGATCAAAAAGTTTATTACATAATAAAGCAGAGAACAAAAAACAAATTAAAATGAATAAATGTCACAATTAATAATTACATCATTGTACAGTAGAATCTCATACAATGCGGGGGGATTCGTTATGCATTATAGGAAATTGCATTATCGAAACCTGCATTATCACACCATTTATGAAAGTTTAAACCTTGGCCTATAAGTTGAAAAAAAAAAAAAATGTATACCTCTGATCAACAAAATTTGAGGGGATCGCTTGCTTTATTTGCACGTTATACAAGACTACTGTATATCATTGAAAGATTTTTTTTATTGACTACATAAAAATTTTTTTTTCCAAGCAGAAATACACTTTACATGGATTCTGAATTAATTTCAGTGAAATCAAAGAAAATACTTCAACATTTTCTATTTCTATTTGCATTTTGCACATTGTTTTATGAATGTTAGATTTCTGGTCTGACTTGTATGTTGTGAATGTAATAATTATGTTCACAACACTATGACAGTAACTATTACCTTCATTACTGTAATAAAGAGAAAAAAGTTCCTATATGCTTAACATATAAAATAGCAAAATAAATATACAGTGGTACCTCAGGTTACGAACGCCCCAGCATACGAAATTTTCAGGATACGACATGAAATTCGAACATATTTTTGCTCCACGATACGAACAAAAACTCACCATACGACGTTACATTAGTTCGCATTTTTCATTTGTTTTTCTTACTACAGTTATTTTTTTNGCTCATGGCCACACGTGGAGTTTTCTGGGTTTCCTTCGCGTGAGTAACATTTAAATTGAAACCAGCTTTACATAAACGTCTTTTCAGGATGCATTCTCTTCGGCAGATAGCTCATGTGTCGCGTTGCCGTAATCAAATAAACCAAACTAATTCTAACGAACGATAAGTAATGGCTCGTTAGAATTGGTTTGGTTTATTTGGTTTGCAACTTTTCGTCACAATGGTCTTAATTCTTTTAGTGGTCGTATTGCCCCTGTACATCAAATTTTTCCTATTAGCAATAGTCATACCAATCTAACTAACTCCTTTGATAGGAAAATTTTTGAATTGAAATAATATGACTTCCTGTGTAAACTGGAAGTTTGTATACAGTTAATCGGGGCCTTCTAAACCTAGCTTTTCACATCCGGTCTCAACTTTTACCTAACTCTGTTCTTGAGATAAAAGTACAGACATACGACAGTGGGAATTTATAGGTCTACAATTTTTTCTAATTGCAGCCCAAAAAGCTTAATTTTGAGGATAGTGATCAGTTTCATAAAAAAATTGTAAATGTTAATAACACACAACAGCTTCATTATGTCTAACCCCCACTCAAGATATGACAAGAAATGGTATTTTATACACTCCAGCACATCCAGCATTCTCTTGCATTTTTACTCTGTCTTTATCATTCCTTAGTAAGCTGTAGATGTTGGGTGATCTTTTATATACCATTTTTGCATTTTTATAAGTACTCAATTCATTCATCACTCCTCCTATATGCTTATTGTATGTGAATTTGCAAATAGGAGGAGTGATGAATGAATTGAAGATTAATGGCCATAGATTCAAGTAAATTTATACTTAACACAAAGTGAAAATGTTTGTTTTGTGTGACATATATTGTCCAATCTTATCAGTTAAATGGTTGCTATATCTACTTGCTAAATGAAACCTTTTGATATTTTCATTAGGAAAATATTCAAATTCATACATGGTCTAAACATTTATCATCTTTTCCATAACTGTTCGTTAAAGCTTTTATCTTCATTGATGTTATCACTAGCAGTATAATTTCAATTTGATTCTCACATTTCAACTTGATTTAGTAGTATAATCATTATACTACTAAATCAAATTGATATGTAAGAATTTAATAAGAATAAAACTTGTAACTACTTTGAGTTAAAAAATGTGGTAGAAATTTTTGAAATTACAAATCACCACCACTGCCCATAGGACCAGTTCCCATTGAAATCTGATGCCATTTTCACCATCCTTTTCCATCCCCTCTGTCAAAGATAATGAACCAGCTCCTGATTATTTTATTATTCTTGCACGATTCTTTCACATTATTCATTCATTCCCTCTATATATATATATGTATGTGAGAACCAAGAGGGTAGAGCGTCAAGCTTCTCCCTGCTTACCAGCGGCTCAACCAGAGATGGCTTTATAGGAGGGCTAAAATGTGAGTGGGGAGAGATCGCGACAAGGTACCGATTGCACTTAAGGATGACTCATAATTAAATATAAAATAAACATATTTAATTATCTACTTATACAAACAACACAAATCAAAATGGTCCCAATAATTCGTCTAATAAGACTCTACCTAACTACCTAAGAACTAACTCTACTGACTTAATATTGTCAAATCTTAAACTATAATCAAGAGAGTAACAAGGAACAAAAGAGAGAGTATCAAAATGTGGTTAAATGATTAACTCATGGATTCCCACTCTCGTCGTATGGGAGGTTGGTAAAATGCTCTTGGATCAGCGGGTCCCAAATCGTAGTCTCCCCTGGATGGCAGTATGGAGCAACGGGTTGGGTGTCCCTCGATATCTGCTCGGCTATGTCCGATGTGGGTGTATGCTGGCTGTCCGCTATTGATGTGTCCACCCAAAGTGCGAGTGCAACCCCTTTTTATACCCAGCACAGCATGGGAATCGCCAGGGGAAAAATCTGATGCAATTGCCTTTTGCAGCTAGCATTGTTTATGGTAATCAAACAGTTCTTTTGATTTCGTATGTGAGAAAGTGGTCACTTTCTTAAATTAATGGCCACAAGCGGCTAGAGTCAAAACATCACACAATCCTCACATACATGTATTGATATATATTTTAAATGCTTGTTGTATATTTGGTAATAAAATGCTTGTAACACAACACATTTTTCTTGTATACAGTGTTTATGTAAGTCATTACAACAGATTTTATACAAATGGTATTTTTAACCCTTTACTACGACATGGTAAGTTGTACTTTACCCTTCAAAACAATGATCAAAACTGCAGTCACTCAAGGTGACTCTACAAATTTTATTTTAAAAATTCACCAAAAATTGAATTTTTATCATAGAGATAAAAAAAGAAAAAAAAAAATCATACATATTTATATTACTTTATGTAGTTTTCGACACAATAGTGTATAATTGTTCAGTGTAAAAATTATTTACAAAAAAATTTTAAATTATGACCTAAATTTATGTTATAAATTACTTTACTTCGACAAAAAATAAAATTCTTTGATTTCTTTATTTGTTTTTGGCACTAAGCCAGCACGAAAGAGAATATTGTTTTGTACATGAAGTTATAAAATTTATGCTTATTTATTTATTTTTTTGTGAATAATATCACTTGATATGAAACAGTCCATATACAGTCGATCCCCCTATAACACGGTAGATACATTCAGAGTTTTATGAATCCAGCTTTTACAAGTCCAGTCAATCAGTCCGGCATGTATGCAGTTTATGGACTACAGATGTTTGAAAAGTTTCTTCCATAAAATTAATCGATTCTAGACTAATATGACTCAACATTTCCAAAGTACGTATAATTTTTTTTGGGAATAATCCATATAAACTATGCTATAAACAAAAAATTGTAGGATTACTTACCAAGTGTGCACCGTTCGACTACGCCGTTGCTTAAGCTTGTTTTCACCATGGAGATTGTCATCGAATGGCGCTCGCATGCTTCCTGAGTAAATTACTTTTTTGCGAAAAATTCGCTGAACTTGACACATCATTAATATAAATATAATTTTTATGGACGTTAAATAATAAATGGCTTTTAGTAGGTCCGCTGCTCGTTTAAACTCAACGGTTTGTGCAATCCTGTTGCGACACGAGTCAGCAATGACGTTTTACCGAATTACAGGAGTTTTTTTAGCATGTTTGTACAAATACTGTCGCAATTTTTTCGCCGTGATATAGGAATCCGAACTATAGGAACCCATGTTATAGGGGGTCTACTGTATATACCAGTTTTCTGTCTCTATCGATAAACTCTCTTAAGTTAGTAGGAGATTTCATTTTAGGCAATAGGTAACTTTAGGCAGTAAGCAGAAAATACCAAAACTATAGAACAATAAAATATACTAAACAAAGAAAATCAATTAGTAAATATGTTTTATTTATTTGTTTGAGAAAATAAATAAAATAAAACAAGAACAAAAATAAGAAAAATTAAAAATAACTATATATATATATATATATATATATTTAGTTATTATTATTTATTATTTTATATATAAAACACTTACAGGTAGTGAGCAGCAATAAAATATCACCAAATGCAGGTAAAATGATGCAGAGAATTTTTGATTAAAATTAAAATTTTTTCAAAATGACAATATTTTGTCACTTTGTTTCAGCTGAAATTGAACTGTTGATATATCATTGTAAAAGGATTAAACTTTTAACTTGTTACTGATAGGTAACTTTATGCAATCAAAATAGCTTATGACTAACTAGTAGCCCAGGACGTCCCCTAGTGGGTGTTCTTTACAAATTTCCATGAGGCATGGTTCCTGTGACTTTTTTTTTGTTTTTATCAATATGCTCTACAGCTCCGTTAAAGTCCCAATGGTAAGATTTACCCTCCAAATGAAGGGATGGCGACCCCCCAAACTGTAGCCCCCCCTGTGAGAACAATAAAGTCAAAGGAACCATACCCCTATGCGTGATTCTTTGCGAGACATAAGCCCCTGAAAATTCGCCTACATCATTTTTGGTCATGTGAAACCATGGTCAAAAGGAAACCTACCACGTGAAAAAAATTAATGCGCACTCACGCACACTCAGGTCACCAACCTGCTCATTCACAGGGTAAATTGTGACAAATATGCGGTCACGTGACCCGTAGAATAATTTTCGGAAAGCTATATCTTGGGAAGGGTTGCAAGAAGGGGTATGGTTCATTAGACATTTATTGTTCGTACTGAGGGGGTCGCCACCCCTTCATTCAGAGGGTGAATCTTACCGTCCCAATCGCGTCATACTAATCTATATTTCTACCTATTAAACATTCTATAAATACTTTAAAATAGTTTAATTTCTTTATTTACCTCCGCTTGTAAACCTCGATTTTAAATGTATCTGCCATTTTTTCAACAAATTTCCCGTGAGTCAATGCGCGATGTTCACGCAAGGTTAATAAAGGCATATAAGGCAAGGCAAGGCATATAATAATTATTTATACCATTCCATGGTATAAATAATGAATTCATATCAATAATAAATTCCTATTACAAATAAAAATAATTTATTGTTAATTTAAAATCTTCACTAGGGCACCTCTAGTGCCTGTTTTTGGCATACCGTTACGTGGATACCTGTTCAATGTGTTTTTGGATATCTGTTCAATGGGTTATACATATATAGAAGATAGCTTGTAATATTTAAAGTTTAACAATTACACAGTTAGATCAAAGTTAAAGTTTATAGTAGTAGTAATAATATATCAAGACCCTATTTTATTCAATAGGGTCCTGACCTACAACATTTATTCATTATACAGATTAAAGCTACATTTATTCAAAGAGTGAACATTTTGTTAAAAGAAAACATTCAAAATTTTGATTTACATTTTAAGTTTCTTATATACACACTTATATTACCAATTCTACAAACATAAAAAATCTTCTAATTTTTTTCAAAAATAAAATCAATGCTTGAACCATATTCTTTTTCACTTCACAAAATATGACAGCTCACTTGTAACTGTTGTCAATTATTTCATAAAATTGCAAAACTCAGAAAATCATAGACTTTATTTGTGATATTAATTCATTCAGAAATGTAGAGCTTTTATTTTATAAATTTTGAAATAAATAAAAATACAATAAAATATTTTAATCACACTTAAAACGAAAAATTCATCAATAAAAATGTCACAGTACAATTAGAATAAGAACTAAAATAAGGAATCAAAATTCTAAAAATTAATGAAAAAAATAATAACAACAACAATTTAAAATAGATAGCAAAAGTAAACAACATTTACTTTTGTGAAATACGTTTTATTTGATATTTATTACAGTAATCAGTATAAATTGAAGTAACAAACTACTTTTAGGAGACCAACCAGTTCAGGTCTATTCAAACAAAGCTGCAGTTAGGGTGAAACTCCTGAAGATGAGCTTGACTGATTCAAAAGTACTTGGTCATTAGATGATAAAAGTTTTTTCAGGTTGATCTCTAAGAAGTAGTTTGTTAATTTTAACTTATAAAGTTGATATGGAGATTGATTAAACATTGAATCAATATAATTTTTTATTTTAAATTCATTGAAGAAATTAGTATTTTTGGATCTGTTAGTGAATATATCATATTAAAATCAAATGATTTATGTTTGATTAATAATATATTAATAAAAAATATTGCATTAGATAATAATAATTAATTCCTAGCTATTTATTAAATCAGTGTATATATTATTAAATCAGAATACTTGGCTAGAAAATTTTATCAATTAAATTATAATTGATGCATCTTTAAAATTTAAATTCTTTAAAATTGTGATTTATGTTAAAATTTTAAAATTGTATTGACAACTTACAAGAGTTGCTCCTAAATTCTCAATCACTGGTATTTTATATCCTGTAAAAAACAATTCTGACTTCAATTAAAAATATTCAATTCTTAATCAATTAAATTAAAGAAATTAAACAAAATTTGAATTAAAACACTTAAAATTTTATAAAACAAACTACTCACCACACCTCAATAATAATCACATACACAGAACCAATTTACAGTGTGGTACGACGAAAAATAACAAAAAACAAACGTTTTATAACCCCTTCTGGGCTATTCATCAAATTCCGACAGTTTTAGCTCATAAATTCGAATAATGAATGTCATTCAAATAAGTTCGATCTTGAGTTCGAATCATTCTTTTAAAATTATACAATGCGCATGCGTGCCGAGTCTGCCTACTCGGATATAACGGGCGGCTAAATCGTGTTGGGAATCAACTCTTGCCAGGCCATCGACAGAAGCATCTTCTCTTTAAAATTTATGCACATAGTTTCGATAGAGGCTTTACAGATGTGCATCGCCTCTAACCGTTTGAGATGATCATTGGGAGGTGTGCCTAGGAGGAGATTGGCCCGAGTAAAGTCGGCAACTATTTCTGGGTCTGTTACGTACGTTGCAAGGGCCATGTTGGTTCTCCCTTGACAAATATTGGCCTGATGTTCTTGCACTCTGATGACCACGGACCTTTTAGTAGAGCCTATATATACTGAATCCCTATTGAATCTGTTGTCTCTCAAAGGGACACTATAGACTCCGGGTCTTCNATTCAGAAATGTAGAGCTTTTATTTTATAAATTTTGAAATAAATAAAAATACAATAAAATATTTTAATCACACTTAAAACAAAAAATTCATCAATAAAAATGTCACAGTACAATTAGAATAAGAACTAAAATAAGGAATCAAAATTCTAAAAATTAATGAAAAAAATAACAACAACAACAATTTAAAATAGATAGCAAAAGTAAATAACATTTACTTTTGTGAAATACGTTTTATTTGATATTTATTACAGTAATCAGTATAAATTGAAGTAACAAACTACTTTTAGGAGACCAACCAGTTCAGGTCTATTCAAACAAAGCTGCAGTTAGGGTGAAACTCCTGAAGATGAGCTTGACTGATTCAAAAGTACTTGGTCATTAGATGATAAAAGTTTTTTCAGGTTGATCTCTAAGAAGTAGTTTGTTAATTTTAACTTATAAAGTTGATATGGAGATTGATTAAACATTGAATCAATATAATTTTTTATTTTAAATTCATTGAAGAAATTAGTATTTTTGGATCTGTTAGTGAATATATCATATTAAAATCAAATGATTTATCTTTGATTAATAATATATTAATAAAAAATATTGCATTAGATAATAATAATTAATTCCTAGCTATTTATTAAATCAGTGTATATATTATTAAATCAGAATACTTGGCTAGAAAATTTTATCAATTAAATTATAATTGATGTATCTTTAAAATTTAAATTCTTTAAAATTGTGATTTATGTTAAAATTTTAAAATTGTATTGACAACTTACAAGAGTTGCTCCTAAATTCTCAATCACTGGTATTTTATATCCTGTAAAAAACAATTCTGACTTCAATTAAAAATATTCAATTCTTAATCAATTAAATTAAAGAAATTAAACAAAATTTGAATTAAAACACTTAAAATTTTATAAAACAAACTACTCACCACACCTCAATAATAATCACATACACAGAACCAATTTACAGTGTGGTACGACGAAAAATAACAAAAAACAAACGTTTTATAACCCCTTCTGGGCTATTCATCAAATTCCGACAGTTTTAGCTCATAAATTCGAATAATGAATGTCATTCAAATAAGTTCGATCTTGAGTTCGAATCATTCTTTTAAAATTATACAATGCGCATGCGTGCCGAGTCTGCCTACTCGGATATAACGGGCGGCTAAATCGTGTTGGGAATCAACTCTTGCCAGGCCATCGACAGAAGCATCTTCTCTTTAAAATTTATGCACATAGTTTCGATAGAGGCTTTACAGATGTGCATCGCCTCTAACCGTTTGAGATGATCATTGGGAGGTGTGCCTAGGAGGAGATTGGCCCGAGTAAAGTCGGCAACTATTTCTGGGTCTGTTACGTACGTTGCAAGGGCCATGTTGGTTCTCCCTTGACAAATATTGGCCTGATGTTCTTGCACTCTGATGACCACGGACCTTTTAGTAGAGCCTATATATACTGAATCCCTATTGAATCTGTTGTCTCTCAAAGGGACACTATAGACTCCGGGTCTTCTGCTGGGTTTAGGAGGGTCCTTCCCATTATTTAAGATGTTAAAAATGGTGGGACACTTCCTGTACGCAATACTTATTTGGCGCTTCCTGGCGATCTTAGCATATATAGATCTTAGGTATGGGTTATAGGTGACGGGGATCCGTTCTATGTCTTCCAGTTGGTTATTGTAAACATTTGTTTTTTGTTATTTTTCGTCGTACCACACCATAAATTGGTTCTGTGTATGTGATTATTAAAATTTTATATTAAAAAGTTTTTATAGTCTTTCCTTATCAAAGGAATGCCATTAACTGTACAAATCAAGTATTCAATATTCTATCACATTTACAGACTATAACAAAAATCTTCTACAGTGGAACCTTGCTTAACAAGCACCTTGCTTAATGAGAAAAACAAATTGTGAAAAAATGATTCGCTTAACAAACAATGAGGAGAGGGGACGTCCCAGATTGTGTGTATGCTCCATCAGTCTGTGTTTAGCACTAGCATCTTAGGATCAAATTATAAACTTTGATGTCAAAAACTATGCCTAAATCACTAATAGAAGTTATGTAATTAATTGGATTAGAATCGATATATTATAAATATTCTAGGAAGGCAAGATGAATACCATACCAATAATGATAAAAATGGTTTTAATGCTTTTTTATTTTATTTTTTGTAGTCTAACATGAAAAGAATTGTCTTTTTCATTCTAAGTGTTTTAAGTTTAAGTTAAGCTAAGTTTAAGCTAAGTGTAAGTTTTCAAAAAACATTTCTATGTTTCTGTAAAAGATTATAAAAAAGCTCTAAAACTTTATACAAGAAAAGGAAATATTCATTCATATGTATGAATATTATAAAAAAAATTTAATATATTAAATACAATTCTACAGAGAACTATTCAGATACAGTAAAGCGTCGTTTATCCGAAAGCTGGTTATCCGAAACGTCCGTTATCCGAAAGCATTCCAGTTGGCAAATTTAAATTTTCGCTAGTGCTGTGGGGCGCTGCAATCTTCAGCTATTTCTCGGGCTACTCAAATATTTTACGTTTTTGATACTAAATTAACATCTGAAGTATAATTTTTTATTGTTTTTATATTTTTCAATAAATTTATTTTGTTTGTACAAAATAAAAAAATAATTTTTAACGATACAATAGTCTTCGTTAGGCTTAACATAGACGAAAATTCAACGCAAAGCGACACGAAACGGAGAGAAATTTCAACATGGGATAAATTAATATATTTTTTCGTACATGATTCGTTATCCGAACCACCCCAGTCCCCAATTGATTCAGATAAACGACACTCTACTGTAATACTTCTGTCAATTCAGAGAACTCCCAAAAGATAGAGAGGGAAAATGATTATCCCTTCAAAGGACAAAAAAAAACATACAGAAATAAACATCAGGTGAAAAATAAAGACTGTTTTTTCTGATAAGTTTTCTTAAATTTGCTGATCCAAGTCGTTGGTATAATAAGTCCTAATAATAAAATAAGTCTGAGTAGACATCTTAAATACTAAACTATATGATAAGAACACAGAAGCATATGATTTAATATAGAAATAAAATCAAAATATTCTTCAACTCTAATATCCTTCATCTTTGATTCTGATGGAACAAAGCAAACAAATGGATACATTGAAAAAGCATCATATCATCATTTTTAGTCAAATCATACATCAAGTTCTTTAAACTCTTTAGGTTGTCTACTGGATTAAGACTTTTCATTCTTCTTAAGAAATATATAGTCATGGAAACATCCCAAAAGCTGGAACTTTAAATAATAACTAATATATGCTTACCATACAATTCCAGCACAATGAGTATTCAATTACAAATGTTTTTTGGCTTCATTCAGAGCCCTCTTCATGTGAAACAACAAAAGTTATAGTTTAACTGAGCCTCCAGACATTGTAAAGTTATTTAAATATCCTGTTCTATATACCCCTCTATAAGGCTTGAACCATGCTTTTGTGTACTAAGAGATGCTCTTTTGTATTTGCATTTTTCACCAGATTTTTCACCAGACTCGCCCTCTGATGTTTAAAAACAAAACAATTCTATTTGGGTCGTTTGATTCATTCTTGTATATTATCAGCAGTAAAGATGAATAGCGATAGAAAAAGCAAAGCTTTCTGTTGTGTTCAAAATTGCAATTTCAAAGCCTTACGGGAGCCTGATATAAGTTTTCGTCTATTCCCACACAAAAACAGATGATTATTTGAAAATCGGTCGGTTATATTTATGAGTTTCTCCGAATTCTGAAAGTGGATTAGACTGTTAAGAATTGGCAGTTTCCCGATTGTCCAGCTTTACACGAACAAGTTATGCTGTCAATTTTAAAACATATTTTCTCAAAGTTTAAAATGCCAGTAATTTTGTGTGGGACACAGGGTTGGATTTAGCATTTTGAAGCCCTAAGCTGAACTCTGTAAGGCCCCTTACCAACCCTTCACAATTTTAGAAATCAATCATAAAAAGAAAAGAATTAAATCAGACTATGACTCTGATTTAATACAGATATTGGAAGAAAAAGATGTGAGGTTTCACTAGTCTTCTGTTTATAATTGAATTTAATTACATTTTTATACCCATTCCATTAAAAACCTTTTTTAAAATTGGTTTAATCAATTATTTTTAAAAAAGATCTTATGTTATTTCTTAGGAAGAAAATCGATGAAATACTACACAAAATAAAAAGTAAAGTATATTTTGTTGGTTTGTAAAAAAATGTTTATTACAAAATTTGACTTCAATTTTCTTTTTTGTACAAATGTTTGAAGCCCTAAGCAACAACTTACATAGTTTTTACTTGTAAATCCAGCCCTGATGGGACAATGTCAAAGCTGATGTTTTTTAACACAAAGGGCACAAATATGTATAGAACAATCTCACTCATTTGTTTTAATACCACATAATGACGTGTCCTGCTAACAATAATTGTTCTATAAAATTTCTTGATAAACAGCTACAAGCAGCATATATCATTACATTGGACAGTGATATACGATTAATTTTACATTACTAGTTACAAGCGATCCAGATAAAGTAGCCATTTTGTAAAAATATAGCACCCTCTATAGTTCATGAAAAATGCAAATAGCATACAGGAGGTAAATAGGCATAACCAACAGCTTTTAAACCATGCACACATACTCTGTTATTCACCATTCTTTAATTTTAATGACATACATATGTGCAAAAATGAGTTCCATAGGGAGCCCCATATCCGGGACATTTATGAACTTGATATTTGAACAATTGAACAAAGGTCCTTGACAAGTTCCTGACACAATTGTATATATGAATGATATTGTTGGGACTTTAACAGAACTGTTGAGCTGCCTGTAGGAACAAAAGTCAAAGGAACCATACCTCTACAATATATAGCCCCCCAAAATCAGCCTGGCATTGGATCAGTCCAGTAACACAAATGTCCATTTTGTGGATCTTGATTTAAAACTTGCAGAAAAACATAGTACACAATGCATGATCACAAAAATCTTCCATAAGCCCACACATCAATCTGTTCTTATTCCAGCTAACTCCTGTGATACATGGAGATATAAAACTGTTGCCTTCAATGCTCTCAATTGCAAAATAGACAAATGGAATTAAGGAAATTGCTGTAAAACATGGATACAAGACTAGCCCGATTTCTAAATTATCTCAAGCTTTAAAAGAAAAAATTCTGCAGCAGCCAGATAGTAAAGGTTCTAGACAAGCCTATATTCTATTACATTACAAACCTAAGCTCCATAACCTCTACACAAGGATAGCTACAAACAAATGCGAAGTCACCTATACACTGTGTCAAACAGTCTTTAAACTATTAACTAACAGGAAAGATAAAATAAACATACAAAGAGCACATAGAATATACAAAATACCATTAGTGAATACTAGATTTAACCACACCTGTAAGTTAGTATTTAAAATGTCTACTCGGACTTATTTTATTAACAGGATGTATTATACCAACATCTTTGTCAGCAAAAGTTAAGAAAGTCTATCAGAAAAAACAGTCTTTGTTTTTACACTTTATACATGATATAGTGTTTCAGACTAATTCGTCCCTTATAGGTAAGTCTACATTCAATATTTTAGTTTTTCAATTTTTAAACACTCCGAAAATCAGAATTACAAACAGAACTATTTTTATTGTATTTCTTAAGATACATATGGTATTTCAACTTTCACTTGAACTATACAAAGACATCGGTATAATACATCCTGTTAATAAAATAAGTCTCTGAGCAGACATTTTAAATACAATACTATAAGATAAGGATACAGAGGTATACGATTTAGTACCTGTAGGTTACTAGCATCAAGACCGGGGGTGGCCAATCTTTGTTTCTCTGGGCCACATTGGAAGAAGTCATGGAGTTCTGGGCCACAGTCCAATCCTTAAATATACTGGTATATTTAAGGATTTACATGTCTAGATTATAGTAATAAGTATTAAAACTTTATCACGAAAAAGGATATTTTAAAAAATTACTTCTACAGACACTTTTAATTTCTACTTAGAAATACATAAATTTATTTATTATAAAGGAGACAAACAAAAATTTATTTGAAAAACACAAATATTTGTTTTATTTGGGTCTTTAATAAAAAAAAACCAACAAAACACCATTTTACAGTGCATTTTTATTCAACAAATATATTTATAAATAATATGTAGCCCAAAATGTAGCCAATGCACCAAATGATATTTTTTATACCAAACTAAAAAAAAAGGGTAGCCAAATTTGGCACAAAGTTGCCAAATCTTGCAATGCTGAAAGGAATATTAAATAAACCTAGAGTTGGTATTCAAAGGATTATAGACCTAAATTCGGGGAAAGGAGAGAAAGGTCAAAAAATAAAGAAATGAGAAAGGTTAACTAGACCTTCTGTTATGCAAATATTGATCCTTAATTTTCCAACGTTTCTCAATTCTTTTTATTTTTTTTGCCTTTCTCTACTTTCCCCAAATTTGGAGCTATAATCCTTTGAGTCACGACTTCAGCTTTATTTAGTATTCCTTCCTCATTCACACATTTCAAGTACTGTATTTGAAAATATTTCCTTTCTATTAAAAAATAAAATATGAATAAAGGTTTATGGCTTTATGAAACTTCTTTTTTGAGTTAATGCCGTTGAAATAAATAAATAAATAAAAATTTAAAAATTTTCGGTTTCGTTTACACGTTTATTGTTTCTCATTGGAACTTGCCTTGGGACATCCCTGATCTAGACAAAAGGACTAACTTCAATTTGAGTAGTACAATCCATTTCCATCGAACCGAAATTAAGGAATTGCAATGAAGGATATACATCTTGTGCATTGAATTACATTGAGGTTGCAAGAACTATTAGTTTTGTGATATTGGTGTTTTGAATGCATGTGTCTGTGTCACATTTACAACTAATACAGTATATTATTGTGGACCGCTAAGGGCTACCATGTATATACGTTAACTGTAAATGAGGAAATGGAAGTGTGTATATAGTCTTGTAAATCTGTTAAGTTTAAGTTGTGAATTAGATATATTGTGCAAATCAAGTTGTTGTAATTATCCCACTGTGTTATCATGCTGTTAGAATAAAGATTTTTGTTTGTTGATTATGTGCATATGTTATTGGTCAGTGATTGAGTCCTTGTCACAATACTTTTTTTTTGATACTCCATGGATTTTGATCTACAGGAAACACTGCAATTTTAACACAAGATAATGCAGATGCTATACATTTTTTAATGTGGAATTTGACATTTCAATAAGTATTTTTATTTTCAAATTCAGAAAGAATTTACAATTTTTAAACTTACATGAATAAAAGCTGTCACAAAATTCCCATACATCAAATACATAATAATAATACAAACAAAATTTATGTTTCCATTATTCTAAAAGGATCTTTATGAAAAAAAAAGAAAGAAAAAACTTGAATAATATATCTTCAAGTTATGAAAATAAGATTTAAAATAGATTGAAGTGTTGAACAAACTATATTGAATAAACTACATTTAAATGCTTTTGTTATGGATTGAGTGATAGTTTATTGAAAGTAAGATAAAAATAGATTTTAAAACAATTTAAAAATTGAATTTATATATATGATTTGTATGTATGTATGTATGTATGTATATATATAGATTTCTATAAAATATTTTATTACATAGAGAAAGCCCAAAAAATAATTTTTGTTTTTTGAATTTCTTTAAATAAAAATTTTAAGAAAATTTTATGGTATAAGAAATATTAATGTGAGGACCCGAACAGGGGTCGATTGAGAGGTCCGAACGAGGGGTGTCGATCGAAAATAAAGAGCTCCTTTTCAGGCGCTAAGGAAACTGATTAGGTGTCTCGATTGAACAATGCAATTGTTTTTTTTTAGTAAATTTGTTAAACAATGGAAACGGATAAATTCGAGGAAAACGCGCCGAGAGAGAGGAATCATATTCAGTCGCAACGTTAACCTCTCCCGCGCCCTTCATTAGGTTTCAAATTGTCACCAGGTGACTATGAGAGACCAATGGAGAGGCGACGACGGTTAAGAAATCTATAAAACCGTGCGACTCAAGGGACAAAGGTTCTTGGTTCGTACTTCTTGGTTCTTGGTGCTCCTCTTCAGGATTT
>NW_019384492.1:422849-427873 GCF_000671375.1 Centruroides sculpturatus
AATAGTTTAGACCAGATACATTCGCGAAAGTGGTCGCTTATTACAGGTGTTGTATGTTGTTTCGGACCAAAAATCGATGCCCGCGGTCGCGTTACACAGGTGGTCGTTTAATACAGGTAACTTATACGAAGACTCTATGGATAAACTATTCCGTGCCAGAAATTTTTGTTCGTTTTGACAGGTGCCCGTTGAATGCAGGTGGTCGCCTAAGCAGTTTTCACTGTATATAGATTATATTTTTACTAGTGAGCTAATGAATTAAAAATGTCAATTCATACTACTTACTATAGAAATTGGATGTATCTACAATTTTGAACTAATTAATAAAAGTAAATAGAATATTTACATGCATTAATTTTTTTATTATTAATATTTTAAATTTATAGAGATTGTTTGAAATTACCTTTTTACTGCTATGCATTAAAATTTTGAATTTTATTTTAAAAGTTATATACAATATGTTTGGTTTAAATTCTAGCAATTATTTGAAACATTGTCAAAGTGAATTGTTCTTGACATTTTATTCTAATAACTTCAAAAAATATTTTAAATTAAAATTACTTTTGTATGATTTTATCTGCTTCTAATATAGCATTTTTTGATTTAATTTAGTTTTTCTTGTAGACTAGTTTAAAAAAATTATAAACAAACATTTTCTAAACATATTATTTGAAAATAATCTTGTTCATTATTTTGCTGACTGATCTGTTTCATTCATTATTGTTGAAAGTAAAATTGAATTTTAAATTTTTTATTATGGCAGATATTATGTTAATGTTTTAATATTTAAATTCTTGCGATTTCAAATATTGATTCTATAATGAGACTAAAAGTTAATATAGTTTATATATTAATTTTGATTAATATATTAATTAATGATAACTGAAAAATTTGATATGAATTTCAATATTTTTAATGAAGAAATACTTTAATTTTTGTAAAAATGTATTTAAATTATACTTGGACTGGATAATATCCCCCATTGAAAGGATTTGGACATGATGATAATTTTTAATATTCAATGGTATGATTCTAATAATAAACTAAAATGCAGTGGATTTTACTGAATATGAAATTTTGCAAGGAGTTTGTGTATTAAGAGTTATTGATGCTATTAAACTTTGGTGTTTAAAGATCAAGGGCATGGAAGATAGAGATAAGTGAGATAGAGATATAAGATAGAGTGGGGTCATGTGTCANAACTAAAAAAAAAGGGTAGCCAAATTTGGCACAAAGTTGCCAAATCTTGCAACGCTGAAAGGAATATTAAATAAACCTAGAGTTGGTATTCAAAGGATTATAGACCTAAATTCGGGGAAAGGAGAGAAAGGTCAAAAAATAAAGAAATGAGAAAGGTTAACTAGACCTTCTGTTATGCAAATATTGATCCTTAATTTTCCAACGTTTCTCAATTCTTTTTATTTTTTTTGCCTTTCTCTTCTTTCCCCAAATTTGAAGCTATAATCCTTTGAGTCACGACTTCAGCTTTATTTAGTATTCCTTCCTCATTCACACATTTCAAGTACTGTATTTGAAAATATTTCCTTTCTATTAAAAAATAAAATATGAAAGGTTTATGGCTTTATGAAACTTCTTTTTTTGAGGTTTATGCCATTGAAATAAATAATAAAAAAAATTTGTTGTTTTTGTTTACACGTTTATTGGGCTGCATGCGGCCCACAGGCCGCGGGTTGGACACCCCTGATCTAGACTTAAAGAGCACATTTCCCCCCACGGGGAAGTGTTATACATTTATAATAGATACATTTTGAGCCACAACAACGCGTGGCGGGGTCTGTTAGTCTATGATATAATGAAGAACCACATGACCACTCCGGCCCAATTTGCATCAGATCCCGAAATAATACCATACCAGACTGAAGTTAAATCCTTACAGGTTTGGCTTCAATCTGGTAAGAACGATATTTGACAGAACAAAACTATCGAGATCTAAAAACAGGATGGTACAGGAGGAAGCATTGATAACACAGACAAGATAAACCTAGAGCAAGCTTGGCAAGTTATGCAAGGAAATGTGAATCAATTTTTAATATCAGCATCCATTTGTTATAATTTTGACGAACAGCATATTCAAATAACTTGAAAACATACAGAAGCTCAGTAGAACTAAAACTTTTAGGCACTTGTGATGTTTAGTGGGTACGGCTATTTCAGAGGTTTTCTTCCACAAAATTAATTAATCAAATCTAGATTAATTTCACTCGAATATTTCCAAAACACATAATTTGTTGGAAATGATCGATATAAAATACGCTATGAATAAAATATTTCCAACAAATTATACGTGTTTTGGAAATATTCGAGTGAAATTAATCTAGATTTAATTAATTTTGTGGAAGAAAACCTCTCAAATAGCCGTACCCACTAAACAGCACAAGTGCCAACTTTTATTTCACCTAAAGAGGGCCTATGAACAAAGCCAAAAACATTTCTGATTGAATACTCATTGTGCTGGAAGTTGTAAGCATACACTAGTTATAAAATACAGGGTCATCCATTATCATCATCTTCATCATCATCTTCATCGGATACAACCTTTGAAATCAACGAATAACTGTTCTACTCTCAATTTTAATAGGCTATTTAAAAAAAATCTTAAGTTTTTATTATATTTCATTTATATTAGTTCAATGATTATTTAATTAACCAAATTAATATACACGAACAAATTATATTTGATCAAACTGTATTATGATAAGTTTGAAAGTAGTTTTCAAGTGACAAATCGCGACTCTATATTTTTAGTTATTGCATGCAGAACATTTCAATAAAACTGTTTAAAATTACCTCTCAAATCTAACTCTCTGTCTCGAACGGGATTAATATATTGAGCCGACTGTAATATTAAATCCGGAGTTAATTTAACCATTTTCGTATCCTTACAACTAACAAAAAACCAAACGATAGAGGAACGATGCACGTTGCCAGATTACTTTTTTATTTTTGTCAATCGTTCGAAAATAGCCCAGTACAAAAATACAAATTTCAAAAAGAGTATACTGTATTTATTAATATATTTATTTATATATATACTGTAATTAAAATGTAAAAACTAATTTAGAATAACAAGGGAGAAAATATTTAGTTTTATTCTGATGATGTACCGTACAATATGATATAAGAGACTATTTTAGTTCCCTAAATAAATATTTAAAACATATTGAAAAAATTTTAGTCCTCTCAAACTATAAATTATGACAGTAATATAAAAGATAATTAAAAACGTTTTTTGAAGTAAAACGCCTTCACTATTTTTTATTTAAATTGTTTATGAGAGCACTGAGAGAACGTTTTTCCATATCTTTAATGGACCAGGATCAAAAAAAGACGGACTGATGAGGGACCGCATTGACTATATGTGGGCCAAAGCGGTTAGGACGTCAGCCTACCGCTCTGAAAGCCCGGTATCGAATCTAGATAATAAAAAATCTCAGGAATTTTTTGGGAATGATCTGTCCCGGATATTTCAGGTTCCGTCCCTCATCGCCTGGCTACCTCATTGTGGGTTTCGCTAGGCTCGCATTCACTTTGATTTATTCTGCTCTGTGGGCTATCTTTGTAGTCCACAGATCAGAATAAATCAAATTTGGTCATAAAAATGTCTGATTCGATCCGAACACGAAACTGCAGTTTCAGATCTGCCAGATGGTACTTTATCACCTAGCATCTATTCGGTCCTTCCTATAATAATGTACAGTATTGCATTATACTTTTTACTTTTTACTCACTTCCCTCACACTATTGTTCGGCTTACACGTTCGGAAATGTCGCGCGGAATCGACGCATAGCTACAATTTATTTTGTGTTATTTATTTCTATGTTTGTTATATCTACGGAGACTCGAGAGAGACTATACTGTGTCGTCCAAACGAAGTAGAACTGATTCTTCTACATCAAACAAGAAAAGAAAAACTTTATCTTTGGAATGTAAAGTTAACATTATTAAAGACTTCGATACAAAAATGAAAATCTGTGAATTGGCAAAGAAGTTTGATCTACCGGAATCGACGGTCAGAACAATTATAAAAGGTAAAGAAAAAATTCCCGAAGCTGCGAAAAATGCTTAATCTTTAAATTCAAGCATCATTCGTAAACGTCACGGTATTATTGCTGAGATGGAAACAATATTAAAATTATGGTGTGATAAACAAGTAATTGTGAAAAATTGTATAATAATATAATTTGTTACACATATGTATTATCTAAGATTTTATTAAACATTTTTTTCTAAATTATTGCTTTTTTTAGTTTCCGGCCCCAATTAAAAATTATTTGTATGTATTTATATGCGAAATTATACCCCGACTTACGCGAATTCGACTTACGCGGTTATCGCTCGGTCCCACCTATCGCGTAAGTTCGGGGTATTACTGTATTATTATTACAGTAAATTTCTTTTGAATTTAATTACGAGAGCGGTACATACGAATAGGTTAGGTGTCATATCTACGCAAGCTCGGCCAAGAAAAAAATGCTCATCCTCGACATTTTCAAGTTAGAAAGCCACAAGAAATAGAGAAAATGGCAGACAAGAATGATAACTCGTTAACATGCGAAGAATGTGGCAAGAATTTCGTTAGCAAGAAGAATTTACTATCTCATAAAAAGACTCAGCAACGAGACCTCACAAATGTGTGTATTGCGGTCAGACGTTCTCGCTACGTAACACACTCGTATGACGCAGGCGCAGGGGTGCCGCTAGCTGTTTGAACGCCCGTGTGCAATACCGATTATGCCGCCCCCTGTTTAACTACGACTACCTGCGCTGAGCTTGCCAGAAAGGCTCTTTAGTGTTGTCTCATAAGGGTGTGAAAAAAAAAGAAATACTTTACAAAGAAAAACTATTTATTATTACTAAGTTATTTTTGTTTACTTAAGTGTAAAGCCATATAAATATTTATCTACAGAAATTTAACTCTTCTTGCCTTTATGTTTGCGAAATCTGCTATCAATTTTCTTGTATCCAAGCTGTCTAAGATTTCATGTTCAATTGAAACTATAGC
>NW_019384492.1:430571-433024 GCF_000671375.1 Centruroides sculpturatus
TTTTTTAGTAAATATGAATAAACCTTGTTGTTAATAAGGTAATAACAAGAGTAGATTACTCTTGTACTCTAAATAATACTTGTTTGTACAGCACTCAACAGCTGTAATGTAAAAATAGACAATACAGTGTAGGCTATTTGATTTAATAAGAATCTTAATTAGCTTTAATAAAATGAATTCCTTCATAAATGTTAATAAAGTAATACTATATAATAATTGATTGTTAGTGATATGATTTATTATCGATCTAAATTCTTTTACTTAGCTACAGCACATTTACTATGCTTAAAAATCCCACTTAAAACCAATATAAACATAGGATGATACAGCCAGTGTAGCACAACGATTGACAGCAGCGCCTCTTGCGGCAACCTCCAATATAGGGACAGAAAATAAGCTCGATTTCGACACTATATTTTCTAGCCACTGTAGTATAAAGTGCATGATTAGTTATGAACCTAATCCATTCTAAGACCATGTTTACTATCCAAATTGTTCGTTAATCGATTATCAATTTACCACAGATTTTTATGGGAATTTGATTATTCATTCTGGAGACCCCAAAAAATAAATTAAAAATTACATATTTTCTTACTATTGATACGTTTATTTACAAGTACAGTAATAACAAACTAAAAGCAATCTCTCCATTTTTTCATGGATGGCACATCCTTTTTTCAGATGCAGTTTTCATTACTCCTTTATCTGCTTGTCTTTTTGATTATATCCTTCTTAGTTAAGATTGTATCTACTGTTGACCTGTTCAAGCCGTACTGCCTAGCAACATCAGACATCTTCTGCCCACTTGGATATTATCTCTTGCTTAGTTTCTATAGTGAACACAATTCTTGACACTCCACTCTTTTTAGGTCCCATAATATTATCAGTTTTTTAAAATAAAAAGTTCAGAAAAGCACTTACAAAAATTCAGAGAACAGAAATTTACAAGTACAAAAATGGTTATGTATACAACTGTGACAGTCTCGTTCCATAAATCATTCATAGATGCCATTAAAATACAGTTTTACAAATCTTAAATGTAGTGTCATTGCTTTTTGTGTTTGTTCTGTGAGGTGTTCATTATCCAAACAAGTGTTTGTTTGTCCGAACACTTGTTAATAACGAACAAATTGGACAATGAACACTTTTGCAGAAGACTTTTATGTTTGTTTGTCCGAACATAAAAGTCTTCTGCAAAAGTGTTCATTGTCCAATTTGTTCGTTAACCAATCACCCACTGTATATAAAGCTCAAATACAATATACTGTATTTTAAATTATCATGTTACTGAATGCCGTTTAGTAAAATCGTCATAAAAGTTTTAATTGGTATAAATTTCAGTTTTTGTAATTTTGAGTAACATTCTGAATAAAATTCGTTTGTTTCCATGCAATTTTATTCTTATAAGCAATACCTCACAGTATCTCGTATGTCACTTGTGTCTGTAAATGAAATATAAAAACAAAAAAAAAACTTTTAATCAAAACATGATCTTAAATATTACAAAAGCAAAAAGCCGAACCTAATTAATAACTATAATTTGCATGCACTGTACTTATGACTTTGTTAAATAAAATATATTATTCCATTCTTTTTGAAATCCTTATGGATTTTGCTTACACACTTTCTATAGTAGTATATTGCAAAAAATAAATAACTAACCGTAGATGGAATTAGAACTTGGAGAAAATTGTCTAATGTGAACTGAAAGTAACATACGAAACTTGAAATATCAAAAACAAAGAAGAGTAAAATTTCATCTTACACGCGTTCAATAATCAGTGTAATGCAACGAGTACTGTACAAACATACATACAGTAGAGCATCGTTTATCCGAATCAATTGGGGTATGGGGTTGTTCGGATAACTTATTTTTCGGATAACCGATTACGTACGAGAAAATATATTAACCTATCCCGTGTTGAAATTTTTTTCCGTTGCGTGTCGCTTCGCGTTGAATTTTCGTCGATGTTAAGCCTAACGTAAACTTTTTAAAATAATAATCGTGGCTATTGTATCATTAAAAATTATTTCTTTATTTTTTACGAACAAAATAAATATATTGAAAAATATAAAAACAAAAAAAATATACTTTAAAAGTTAATCTAGTATCAAAAACGTTTGATTCACCACGACACACAGTCCTCAGATAGTCCACAGCCAAGGGACTATATACTACAAGGATAGCCAGATCCCTATTCTACAATGTTAGCCAGGAATGGCAAGTTAGTGACGTCAGCACGAGTCCTGACCTCTCTGTTTACATAGAGCAGGGTGTGCACGTGTTTAGTTTTCGCTTTTAATATTCGTCCAATTTTGTGATTAACGAAGTGATTTATTTTAATATTTCTGTAATTGTTTTATTTGACTAAGTTTTTTATAAGGTAAGATGATTTAAATATAAGTCATTAAATATTTAAAGCTATATTTTTATGTTAGGTGAAGAACAAAAT
>NW_019384492.1:434197-435022 GCF_000671375.1 Centruroides sculpturatus
TCTTTAAGCTTCAGATTTAAATCCTAACCAAGTTAAAATATCATTAATTATACTTAGACCCATGTCGGAAGAATTATTAACAAAATAATTGCAATTTGATATGCGATAGAACTGTTCGAATGCGTACAAGTACAAATTGAGAAGGAAGCTATGTGGGGATTCCCTATTTTCGCCAGTCCTGTCAACTTCTGTCATAGCGCACGACTTTGGGTACTTGGCTTTCGGGCGCCGCCGGATGGTTCAACCTGCTGACAGACGTTTCGCATTGCATCTTAATTCTGATAAATGCCAATAGAGGCGCTTTTAACGCTATAATATAAATAAGAATATAGTAATTGCGCGCCGGTCGGATTTTTTTCTCCATGAGAAGACATTTCTTATACTATAAGTAGGGTGGACAATGACTGAATATTACGTGACCGATCGCTCGATTTGTCGAAAAACATACCAGTAAATTCTTATCGGTTGGGTTAAGTTATAAATCTACTCGTTATTCACGTAATTGGCCAAATATCTAGCGGGCGGGCGGCTAACAGCCCGGAACCGGTCCCGGATAAAATTGGAAGCGTTGAAATGTTAGCATCAACTCAAGGTCGTAGGCATCCACTGGCTAAACCGGGTGAGGTTGGTGCTCTGTAAAGTGCGTGCGCGAATCTGGTTTTTTGGAATCTGACAATACAGAGATTCCACTCTGCCACTAATATTCGAATATACAATAGCAATCTTATTTTTTTCACGTGTAGTATAGAAATTTGTAATAAGATATATAATGCGGTTATAATAAAGTATTGCGCGATTATTTTCATATAATTAAAATTAATATGT
>NW_019384492.1:439967-457155 GCF_000671375.1 Centruroides sculpturatus
CAAAATTAAAAATCATCACAACTATAGCATTCCGTCATGGGTGCAGCGTTTATCTTATGGAGGGCTTATTAAACCTACTGATGAATGGCTAGCAAAAATTATAGAATGGAATAAATATTTCGAAATATATCACGATGAATCGTATAAAAAAGGCCCCGGAGTTGTACAGAATTAGTCAGTGGAAACAGTTTTACCTTTTACTTTAATAAAAGATTTTTGTAAATTAAGAACTATAATAAGAATTAATTATAGAAATCTTAAACAAGAAAACTATAAAATATTGAAAAGAATGCCTTCTGAAAATGGTGATTGTCGAAAAAAAATTAAAAAGTTAAGTAAGATAATCACATAATAAAAAATATAGCTCATTAATTTGTTAAATAAATATTAGACAAAAGACTTGTAAATTTATTGACGTACAGTACACTTATTAAATCCGAAAATTCTACAGTAGTTTACATTTAGTAGTAATTTAATAATTAATTAAGAAATGATTTAATATTTTATCGTATTTTGTTATTTGAAAGATCTGTCATGTTGAAGTAGAGGGCTTGCTGTGACATCACATAGATCCAAGGTCACGCTAACAAATGTACGGGATCTGGCTATCCTTGTAGTTTAAAGTCCTTGGTCCACAGCCCTCATATTTGTTTAAGGGGAATGTTAGATATACTAATTTGTAGAATAGCTAAAATAATAATGTACTCATATATCTGTTATCTATATCATTATTTAAGTTAGTAAATTAAGTCGGTACATTGCAGTGTGAGCAATATGTTTGTTCTTTATACTTTCTTCTTTTATCTTTATTTTTGTGTTATTTATGTTTATGAAGCTATTTTTTTTTTTATTTTAGGTTCCGATTATTTTAACAAAAAGTTTGTTTCTTGTAAATATCTTATCTGATGTTTCGTTTTCAAATAATCACAAATCAACGGAGACATTTTAAAATTAAACATTCAATTTTACAATAAATTAACTATCAAAAATGTTGAACATAAAATTACTATCAAAATGTATCTGTAATTAACGTTTAATTACACAAATACACTTACAATGTTTTTACTGAAATACTGATATTTTATCAACAGTAGACTGATAAAATTATATTGTCTGGCCCAAGTTTTAACTTATATCTATACTGTGGAATTTGAAAATCATAAACAAAAATTATCGTACTGCAATTAATATTTATGTTAAAATTTATTTTGATGAAGAAAAAGTTTTGTTAATTTTTAATTAACGAACAATTACAGTTGACCCTCCCTATAACACTGTTGATAATTCCGTATTATATGAATTCCATGTTGTACATGCCACTTAGATTTTACAAATACGTGTACCGGGCTGTGAACGGCTCACGTATTTGTAAAATATAAGTGACTTGTACAACATGGAATTCGTATAATACGAAATTATCAACAGTGTTATAGGGGTCTACTGTATTTATTGTTCGTTAGGCTGAAATTTTTTTTTTATCATATTTCAATTTATTTAATTTAAAATATATATTCCCCACTTCAAATTAGTACTGTAATGTCTTTCCCCTATACACTATACTTTTCTATTAACAATAGAGTCGTGACGGTCGTCTATTAACTACTTTCAACGAAAATTTTTGAATTGAAATAACATGACTTCGGATGAAAACCAGAAGTTCTTTTATAGTTAATCGGGGCCTTCTGTCCTTACGGTTTCCATTTCCTGTCTCGAATTTCATGTATATAACTTATTTCAGGAGGTTAAGGAAAGATAGATGGACAGACGGACGACAGTGGGAATTTATAGGTTTACATTTTTTTGCAAATTGCAGCCCAATAATGAATATATTAATTGACAGAATGTTGACAGAATTTGATTTCTCTGTGTCTTTTAGGGCAGCGGTACCCAACCTTTTTATCGTCGCGGACCGGTCAACGTTTGATATTTTACCGCGGCCCACTGAGGGGGGAAGTTGATTGTTTATATTTTAGATTGATTTAATTTAATAATTTTAATTTAATTGTATTTAAACATGCCTTCAAAATAAAATATAGTTACACCAAAAAATGAATATAATGTGATTTAACATTTTAACTCACTAGAACGTTAAATCAATGAAAACCCTGAGCTTGTTTCTTTGCAACAAGATGGTTCCATCTGGAGGTAATAGGTGATAATAACACCCGAAGTGTGTTTCTTATGTCCAGTTTATTCCGTTGTTCCGTCGTCCATTAAAAGTCGCACAAAACCAAGAGAAATATACCATAGTAAATAAAATGAAACTACTGTACCGGTAATTTAATGTTCCTTGGGCGGCCCAGTATCATTTGAGCCACGGACCGGTACCCGACACCAGCCCGGGAGTTGGGGACCACTGTTTTAGGGTACTTTGTATAAAATAAATGCTATCTAAGAGGCTGTTCATAAATGACGTCCACACTGAAAGAGAGGGAGTGGGGTTAAGACAAGTCAGACAAGGGGAAGAGAGGGATTGAGCTTCGTTGGACGTCTGTTTATTTGATTAAATTTTATACAGTTTATGCATTTTATTATATTTACTTCATAATTTATTGTATGTTTCGTTTCAACTTTTGATATCTATCATTCATAAAGTGATAAAGGTTAAGTGGGATCGAGTTTTGTTGGAGACGTCTAAAGAGAGGAGGAGTTGCGGAAACTTGGACAAACTATAACAAGAGATCTATGAATTTCAAGAAAATGTGGACGTAATTTATAGCCAGCCTCTAATTACTTGAATTTTTGTTAATATGTACAGTACAAATGCTTACAAATAGCCTAACAATTAACTGAAGAGAATGGGCAACTTTATTAACATTATATTTTTATGTTTTTTAACGTAAAAACTATTTTTGTTTTAATCACGTTTTCAATATTTGGATGAATTAGCCGGATAGTCGAGAGAATAGAGTGGCAGCCTACCACTCTGGGTACCCGGAATTTCTCTGGGGGGTGGTGGTCCATTCCATTCTCGGATATGTCAAACCCGGCCGAACCACAGTGAAGTAGATAAATAGTCCGAGTGTTCACGGGGCAGAAAAAATAAAGAAATAAAATAAAAATTAAAAAAAACCAAAAATACTGTAGTATCGAAAAATCAGAATTAACGGCAAAAATTTTAGATTGTAATCACTTCAGAGGGCGCTGGCAGCAGTCATGCGCAGTTTATGATTAAATGCAATAACATTGAGTCATTTCGAAGTTTTGCTGAAAAATTAGGTGATAGATTATAAAATTAAATCGCTTTTTGTTTCGCCAATATGCCATTTTTCAGTAGTTCTTCACCTTTTGATCAAGATGTGGGTAAGTAAATTATTATTAATACATAAAAATATACGAAATACTTACATGCAGTTAACCCTAAGATTGTCAATAAAAAGAATATTTTTGATGAAGGAAAAAGAAATAATTTGCAGACGTAAGCTACAAACAAATAACTCTTGTTTACTTTTAACACATAAGAATGCTTCTGTCTTCTATCGACAAATCATTTATTTCTGTTTTTTCTTTATTTACAGGCGACGTACACAAGTAAACATACAATTCTCTTGCAGTGAAAATGATTAATTAATGCATTTCATTTCTTGAAATGTGAATATCTATTTTTAGATTTTTCATTGTTAATGTTTGATTTCAAATCTTATCACGTTTCTAGAAAAAATGTTCAATAATCTTAATTATTACTTGTAATACACTAATAAAAGTCAGATTATTACATTTACATTAAAAAATTAACTTAATTTATACCAAGAATATTGATTGAAAAAAAGTAAATCGTTATTTAATATTGTTGATTGTGAAATCTTTTATCTGTTTTTTTTTTTTTTTTTTAAGAATGCATCAGTCATTACGATTTTTTTTAACTCTGATTATATTGGTTGTAATTAGTCATTGCAAAAATTATACAAAGAACTCTCTCTTAATTGTTTTTAAAATAATATAACAAGAAATGTTTGTAATTCTTTCAGATATAACATATTGATCATTCTTAATAATTAAAATAGTATTCTTAGTGTAATAAACTAGTATTCTGTAGCAAAATTACTGATTATTAATATTTCTTTTAATTATGAACAGGCCTTGTTTAGTTAATTATATGTGCGATGCCACTTATCTGTGTCTAAAGAGCTCCCAAATAACAATTTGTAATTAAAATTCACAAATACAAATATCAGTGGCATGCTGTGACATTTGATGATAGGGAAGCTGTGTAAGAAGCCGATTTCCAGGGGAAATCAGTTACTTGCGTGTCAGTGATGGTCTAGGGTCCATTTGTATGTGCGTGGTGGTGGAGGAGACAAAGACAACAAGTATCTGACAAAAACCATTTATTTTAACATAAAATAAACATTCACTATGTACAAAATAGTTTGTTTTAGGACATTCAGCTGTTCGGACATCCTGAGTGTCAATGTGGTTCTTTGATTGTCAATTGATGATCAAAACCCGGGACAGTGGCGTTGACAAGCCTGTAAGGCACGGGGAGACTTTGTCTGTTGGCGTCGGGGACATGGTCTAAGTCCGAAGTGGCACGGGTTACAGGTTGGCACAATAGACGAGAAACTGCTTTTTTTTTGCGCGTTGACACATAGTGTTTTGATTTTTCAGAATGTTAACCAAGTGTGAGGTGTCCTTGATTGTCGGGGATTATATCAATCTCCGTTCTTTCTTTCATCCATTTTGATTGGTCGTTCTCCCTCAATCCCGCTTTCTGAGTGGCTGGTCCCTCGTAACTAAGAATTATGAGACTCCTACCTGGAGCACGAGAAAGGTCAAAATCGAAGATGAATTCAATCTTCCACCAATCATAAGACGACTTCCTTCTGTGATTTATAATTTCTGTGTCGCAGTTTGATATAAACAATGAGTGTCTGATTACAAATGACTTTTTTCTGTTTTTTTAAACTAATAGATTTTTCTCTAAATTAACCGTTTTTTTTTTTGTCTTTCGTGACGGTTCGGACCTGTCCGGAACCTCACATTTCCATAAAAAATTTTAAACAAATACTGGAAATGACAAAAATAAACAATTTGTATTTTAGTTCTAAAATACAAATCTCATAATACAAATTGATATGATACAAACAATGATAAAAAAACTTGTTTAATTTTTTTATATAAACTAACTCTATTCGGCAATTTTTTTCTGCAAAGTTGTTAATTACAGTACTTTATCATAAAAGTCGCTCCATCAACATATTTTGAAAGCTCTTTTTCTATTGAAAGCAACACTAGCGACAACAATTTTTCTTTCAACCGAGTGTTCCTGTTGTTGAAAAACTGCACTCAACAGACACACTGGTAGATGGTACTGTAAAAATTAATGATATTAAATCATATAATTCTTTTAGTACATCTTTGTTCAGATTGTCATTAATTATAATACTTTTTGTGTCTAAGAGTTACTTGTCAATATAGTCTGGACATGAATATAAATATTGTGATTTACTATGTAATTTAAATAAATCAAAAATTTCCCATAAAATTTATTTAATTTAAAGAATTAAAACTCACTTGGAAAAATTGTTTTTCATAATATTTAAAATTATTAACATTTAAAAGTGATGAAAATTCTAAAGATTTTGTCTGAAAATCTCAATATAATCATAATTAAAAGAAAATTCTAATTAAATATAACTTTGCAAAGAAACGTAAAAATAACATTGAATATTCTTTACTTTTTAAATTTTAAAACAATTTACTTAGTCAAATAGCTCCCTATCAGTGGCTAAGGGATAGAATCATTGGAAGCGTTATGGTGTGTAGCATCCACCAACTAAACTGCCAGAAGTTGGTACTCTGTAAAGCACATGTGCTAATGCCTGTAAATTGGCTGCTTTACATCATTCAAATATTTTTGCCCTGAAAGCTGTCCCATATTCGACAATACAGTGCTTCCATTGAGAATATGCATACACGAATTGAGCTTAGAATATACAATAGCAATCTTATCGTTGTTTTTTACAGATATTTTATTATTATTATACTGCATTATGTATTTTATTACAGATTTCATATAGAAATCTCTAATAAAATACATAATGTGGTTATAATAAAATATTAATTTTAAACCTAATTCAAAGTATGTTCAAATACGAAAATAATTGTGCAATATGTATTTATATTTTAGAAAGTACAAGGGAAATGGCGCTTCCACAGCTTCCAATGATGGCATGCCACTGACAAATATCTGTTCAAATAGAATGCATACCTATGATCTAGTAAACTAGAAACATTCCTTAACACATTTGTTTGTTGGATGATTTAAACTATTCATATACAGTAGATCCCCCTATAAGACGGTAGATACGTTCCGTTCTTTATGAATCAATTTTGTAGGAATCATAGTTTACGGACTACGGCTGTTTGAAAGGTTTTCTTTCATAAAATTAATCGATTCTAGACTAATTCGACTCAACATTTCCAAAATACGTATATTTTTTTGAAAATAATCCGTATAAACTACGTTATAAACAAAAAATTGTAGGATTACTTACCGAGTGTGTACCCTTTGACTACGCTCGTTGCTAAAGCTTGGTTTCGTCGCGGAACAGCGCATCAAATTGCGGCCGCGATTTCTGATATTATTTTTCTGCGAAAACTTCGTTGACCTTTGGAGACATCATTAATATAAATAATTTTTATGGCCGTTAAATAAGAAATGTTTCTTTCACAAGAAATGTATAAAATTACAGTACTAAACAGACGATAGGTCGCCTAACTCGCCGTAGCGTGACGCTAGACGGCGAAAAATATATATTTAATTATAATAAAGTTACAATAAATTAAGTTAATATATAATTATATATACAGTACCTAATTTATATATAATTAATATATAATTATATGTACAGTACCTAATTTATATATAATTTATATAATACTGTCCAGACGATAGAAATCTCTCCGTAGCGTGGCGCTACGGACGGCGGGTAAGTAGTTCGGCTGCCCGATGACGTTTTACGTATTATAGGAGTTATTTTTACCGTTGTTTACGGATAATGCCACAATTTTTATAGGAATCATAACTATAGGAAACGCTTTTATAGGGGGATCTACTGTATATTATTTTCATTAAAATTGACAACTATACAAAACTTGAAAATTATAAGTAGAAAAAATTGTTGTAATGAAATATGATAAATGATATGAAATCCATATAATTTTAATTATAAAAATATCATATATATGGAATTGTATTATAAAAAAAAATATTTCAGTGAAATGGAATAAAAAATTTTAATTATATTGAAATTTCTTTGCATTCATATAAACATTTAACAATAATATAACTTAATCAATAACCAGATCCAATTTATTAATATTCAAATATTGACTGCTAGATTTTCAGATTATAACTAAAATAATGATTTATTAATCAAACTAATATAATTTGGCCTAAAGAGTAAACAGGTAAGACTTCATCTTTTGTTTGGTTCAAAATTAAATAATTTAAATTTTGGAAGAGAAGATTGACTTGGAAATACTCAAATCTACAACTGCTTATTCTCCATATCGCTGTCAAGAGAGGAGGTAAGGTGGGAAGTTTTTTCCCAAAGTCTGGAGAAAATTTAGGGGTCTATAGTGGTTCCTATACCTATAAATTAATGTTAATTTTTACTAACAAAAAATAAACCTTTAAGACTGTTTTTGTATTAATAAAGAAACATTTCATGTATTTCATATGCTCAAAAAAAATCCTCTACCATTGGACTCCATACAAGCTCTCTGTGGCCCCTGTCTTCAGATATGTTTATCTGTTACAGATGCTAGATCTCTTTTAAGATAAAATAAGTCAGCTGAGAGTTAGAGCTGTGGATATAAGACACCTTCACTTAGTGCTGCAATTGATTTGTATGATTGTATGATCTAAATTAATATGACTACAATTGGATCAATTGGATATGACATAAAATGAATCTGTATGACAAACTAAAGTTATTGGTTTGAATCCTGCTTTGGGTCAATCTTTTCTTCCAGATTTTTCTAAGTTATTTAATTTAATTCAAAATGTTATGCTGCAATCTTCTGCTGTAATTAATTATTAATTACAGCAGAAGATTGCAGCATAACTATCTACCTACAAGATTAAACTATTTAGTTTTATTAATCAATCATTAACTTAGTTATAACACAAAAACTCTGGTAGTTAATATTTGAATATTAATTAAATTAACAATATTTGAAGAATTTGCATTATTATGCATAAATTTGATTATTTCAGTTTTTAAATAAAACTAAAAATCTACTTTATTGGAGAATGATTGTTAATTTAAATTTGCACACTCCAATAAACCTTTCAAGTTAATCTATTAATTCAATTGTGTTTGTAATAGATTGTATACTTTTTGATATATGTAATGTATTGTAGAGAAAAATATAATAAGTTTTATAATTATTGTTCTGTGAAAAATTTATCTAAGTGTTCAAAATATATTCTAACATTTAAACCAGTCATTCTCAATTTTTATGGCTTTCCCTTATTTTTTTTTGTTATCTTATTGTTATGATTTCTGTAAGCATACTGAACCAATTAAAATATGTATTTGTCATCAACATCTGTCAAATGTAAACATATTTTTTGATTTCTTGGTGGTGTTTATGAAATTGAAAAATAAACAGTGCTCAAAGCTTATATATTTTTATTTATACAAAAGTAATTTAGAAAAACTAAGATAATATTAATATTGGGTAAATAAAAAATGAACAAAAAAATTAAAATACAGTGGAACCTTGGTATACGACCTTAATCCGTTCCTGGTGTTTGGACTTATACCGAACAGGACATATACCAAACCAACCTTTCCCGTAAGAAGTAATGTAAAAATGATTAATCCTTTCTCATGTAAAAAAATGGCTGGCTTTAAACACGTCATTTTTCTGGCTAGTTCCTGCTTGATTTTTCATGAGATCAGCATGTATCCTTTTAGCTTTCTCACAAATAATTGCTTCTGATACGCTGTCACCAGCACACTGTTTTTCAGTTATCCAAAGTTAACCAATTTCTCAACATGATCTAATGTCTTCGATCTCTGTTTAGAAATTGATTTAACTCCTTTCGCAATGTTAGCAAATTTAATAATGTTTTTATTTTTCATGATTGTCGATAGCATCATTCTTGGAATACGGTATGCAACAGTTAAATCTCGAACATGCATGCCACCTTCATATTTCTCAACAATCTCTTTTTTCAGTTCCATTGTGATTCTAGTCATTTTTTTAGTTTTCTGTTGCTTTTCATTTGCCTTTTTGTAATTCGTGATTAATAAAAATAATAAAATTTTACTTACAAATTAAAATCAGAAGAAATTTAACAAAGTTATAAACCGTGGCACCATGAACATCTAGTCTGGTCCTAACACCAATGGTGCTACTTGTTCATAGATGGTGCATATAAAATAAGTCGTATACCGAGCAAAATTTGTTTCGTTCAAACAGGACGTATTCTAAAGCAGACGTATACCGAGGTATCACTGTATTAAAAATACACTTATAATTAAAAACAAGAAATTCAAAATAAATGGCCTAAGGAGAGTAATGAAGTATAAAAATAGTAAATACTTAAGTCAATCAAACAAAAAAGTGATGAATAAGGAGGTTTATAAATAAAGTAAAAATCTTTTTGTAAAAATTTAAAAATATAAAATATAAAAAAAAATATGTATTTAAAAATAACATAAATTGAAGATTAATTACAAATAAAATTTGCTGTTTTCTTTTTAAACCATAGGAACAAAATTAACACTAATAGAATCAATCTTTTCTTTGAGATTCTTCCCTGCCTGTAATTTTTTTTGTTGTGTCCTTAAAGAATGTTGGCTAGCATTGATGACACTTGTGTATTAGCTACAGCTCTCCTGAATAATGTGTTGTTGTTTGCCCTATATCAATAAATTTAAATTTTCAGCCATTATTTTTTTTGCCTATCTAGTATATGTCTTCCTTCTATTTTCCCTGAGTAATAATTTGCATTAATTGATATTTATTACTCTTCATAATATACCAAAGATATTCCAATTTTCTTCTCCTTTATAGCATCTATGGTTTTAGTTCTTTTTTTATTTAATTGTTTTGTTATATCTTTATTGAGAACTCTGTCCATCCACACCAGATTACGTCTATAGACAGCACTTCGCAGAAATTCAACATTGTGATAGGAATTTAATTCCTATATACACTGATGGATCTAAATCAGATAACTATGTTGGTTTAGCCTTTGTTTGCCAGGATGAAATCGTGGCAGAAAAAATAGCATTAAATTCATCCATTTTTACTGCTGAGTTGCAGGCTATTTATTTAGCCCTAAATTATATAAATAGGAAAGGTCATTGTTGCAGCGTGATTTACACTGACTCAGTTAGTGCACTTCAGGCTTTGATCTCATCTGAACCTAGTTCTCACTGTATAGTGATTAAAATCCATAATCTGATTTGCCATCTTTTTGCAAGGAATCTCTCTAAAATTTTGTTGGGTCCCAGGCCATGTAGGTATAAGAGGAAATGAAGAAGCTGATGCAGCTGCAAAGTCAGCAAGTCCTTCTCAACATACAATGTTTATTAAAGGAGGTGATTTGAAGCTAGTTGTTAAAAACAACTAGCAGAGAGATGGCAAAATGTATGGAACGCACAAGTCCACAATAAACTACATGAGATCAAACCTATGATAGAAAACTGGACACATAAGAAACCCTATGACAGATCTGAGGTTATTTCTACTCAGTTGATCATCAATACCTTTTGAAGGGCGATGAGCAGCTAGTATGCCAGTATTGCAATTGTCCTCTTACTATAAAACACATACTGCTCGATTGCTCTGCCTTTGAGACCAGGCATAGACAGTATTTTGGGACATGGTGTTTGACAGAGATTCTGGGCCAGAGGCCCAATCTTTATAATGTATTGGACTTTTTAAAGGTCACTAATTTGTACAAAGAAATTTAACTATTTATTTATTTATTTACTTATTTTTTTCACCTTTTTGTGTGTTGTTGTTTGTATGTTCTTATTATGTATATACTCATTGTTGATTCTTTGTTGTTATTTTATATAATATATATATATTGAGTTGGGCAAAAGAACCATTTGGCATGGCACAGCTTGGCCCTTGTGCCAAAAAACCACAACCAACCAACTAACCTGCCCATCCATGATATTTTCATGATTTTTCTGTAATGCCTTGCCCCTAGTTAATTAACACTGTTCATTTTTACAAAGCCAGATTTATCCTGTTTAATTCTTGCTCTGATTTTACTTTTACATTTCCAGTTGTCACTTAACTGGCATCATAGATATTTTATTTTTTTAACTTATTTGATCTGAGTGTTATTTATTCTGATATCTATATCCACATCAATGTTATGTATGGTTATGTAAATTATTAAAAGTTATTCTGGAACCAGATTCTTGTAAAAATTTAAAAAATAATACAAATTGAAGACTAAATATTAAACTCTTCACAAATATTTCTTTTCCTAACATTCTTGGCTACTACTGATATACACAACTACAGTATTTTCCAGTGACTAGTGCTAAACTTAAGGGTAATAGAGGAAAGGAAAGAAGGCTCTGCCTTCTTTTATCTTCAATTCTGTAATTGCTAACTTGCACAAGTATCCCTTTATTGAAGCTTTTGTGCAGGTGATGCCTTTGTTTTCAGGTAGTACTGAATTTGTCTTATAAAAAAATTAGCATAAAACCTAATGAATTAAACCAACTCAATACATTAACATTACCAAATAATTTGCCCAATTTTTATTGGGCTATATTTTAAGGCTACTTAATAATCAGAATCAAAGCAATTTGTCGAGTGGTAGGCATTTAGCTGCCATCTGTTGATAAATTTAATATTAGAAATAAATTAATTTTTAAAATTAAATTTAGAAAATTTTGGAAAAAAGAATTGGCTCTTAGCATGACTCAACCTACAACTGCTAGCTCTACAGTTGCATTGCCAGTTATGCTATCCAGATCCCAGTGTGATCTTTGCTTCCAGAACTAATAATTAATAAATTCAGATATAATCATTTAGATTTTGTTAACTCTATTACTTATTGGAAAAGTTGAACTGTGCATGAATCCATCTTTCAATTGTCCATAGCTTTCTTTTTCATTTATTTCATACTATGACTTTCCTTCAGTCTTTGACCCCCAGGGACTTCTTGACCCATGTTGAGCCCTTGATTTAAACTAGTATTGCAAATCTTAGAAAGATTAGAACAAAATGTTTGTTTATCTATATACAGCAGAACCTCGATTATCCGGACCTCTATTATCTGGATTTTCGATTATCCGTATTGTTCAAAATAAACAAAAATTTTACAAATTTGCTGATTTGCATTTGGCGAATTACGACACTGTTTATGTACGTGATGGAATGCATAACATTTTTTGTTTCAACAACGTCTCACCCAGCACAGTGGTTGTAAACTCTTAAATATATTTTGCATTGTAATAAAAATATAACTTGACATACGTATTTATAAATAATTTATATTCAAATTACATCATTTCTATGACCAAGGGCGGTGTAAGGCATGGGCAACGTGGGCCACCGCCTACACCTCGCGGTCAGAAGGGCCTCTCGCCTCGAAGGTTTATGCATTACTTAAAAGCCGAGAACGCGACAAAAAAATTTTACTCGTCATAAAACGATAAATAGTTTGTCAAATTTTTATCCATAAAAATGCAGTTTCAACTGCTTTTTATTTTATAAAATCCGTCTTCTTGAGCCATCAGAGGGCCTTTTAAGCAATAGCTAGTCTGTTAGTGCTGGTCAGTAGTAGTACAAATTCAATACGAACGTTTGTTTCTTGAAAATTTGATCACAATTTAAATACAGTATTTATTTTTAATATTACCGATACGTCATCGAAAAGAAAACGTGTTGTATTATCATTAAAAGACAAATTAAAGTATAGGTAGCCCTCGGTTTACGCCGCAGTTCCATTCCTACAAAAGCCGGCGCAAATTGAATTGGCGTAAAATGAACCCGTATTTACAGTGAGGTATAGGGTTAGGTTCTACATAAGTAAAAAATAAGCTAATAATTTTGTTTATTAATACAATATAATAAAAAATACATATAAATTTTTAATTTTTAAAATGTATTTTATCATAAAATAAAGTAAAATGTTTTTATTTAAAAATTTTAGTTCCAAATTTCTTACATTTTTCGGAAAAAGTATCCATCTTTAATTGTTTACATTTTTGATTTCTTTCATTAAGAATTTCGGAATATGGTCGAATATGATGCTCCTTTTTACATTTGCACTTTGCTCCCAATGTTGTCTAACTCAAACTTCATCCGTCAAACTTTTCTTAGTTGAAAGGATACGTTAACCCGACGTAGAGCTACAGGTGAGCGAAGACACTGATTGGTTGACCACCGGTTGCTGTAGCGCATATATAAGGTCAGTTTGAGCAGGAAAATTCAAGGTGGCTAAGAAGAGATAAATATCGTCTGGCCAACGAGAAGTAGATTTGTCTCACTAACGATAATTTGTGATCGCCAGAAGCGCTATTGCATCGTAAGGTGTTTTCCTGAACGAAATGATACGGGATACATTCATTGGCACTATGGATTTGGACGCCATTTATTGGACTATTAAGTTTAATATCTTGACTCGTGGGTACCTAAACGTTTAGTATTTTACTATTAATTTAATGCAAATGTATACATACCCAATAATATTAAACAGAAAAAATAAATATATTGAATAAAAATCTTTGTTTTAACGAATGTCACAATGTCGCGGCTTGGTAAATACTGAAATGAAAATCAGTCTAGCATAGGGAAAATCGGGGAATTACACCTCAAAACGGCGAGTTGCGCAGCGGCGTTATTGTGAATTGGTATAAATTGAACTGGCGTAAACCGAGGGCTACCTGTATTTGTTTCGATTATCCGAATTTTTCCTTATCCGGACTACCTTCATCCCCAATTAGTCTGGATAATCGAGGTTCTACTGTATATAAAAATGAATGTATGTCTGTGTGTCTGTCCTTCATGCATTACCACACCGTTTATCCGATTGCCATGAAACTTTGGGAAGTTGTTTAATATACTCCCGTGAAGGTTTCTGGCATAGTACATTTATCCTATGATAGATGGTGCGAGTGTATACGAGAATTTCACTGTGTGTTCGATTGATTTCAAATTGTGAAGACCGTTTCCCCCTCCAAAAAATATCTCTATATATGCATTTGTAAACTGTTATTTACGATATTTGTAATCATTTTTGTTTAATCACTTTATTTCAACTTTTTTTTGCTAATTACGTATTCGCTTGAACTTTGTTAAAACCTTAACTGTATCCCGAACAAGAACTGAAGTTGTAGGAGCAAATTCGCCTATTTTACCAATCTAGGGATCCTCCTTTTCCAAATTTTAATATCAACTCAAAATAATTTAAAAAGACAAATTACAATAAAACGGTTTATTATCAAACTATCAGAAATTTCACAACATGCCAAGGAAGAGAGGAAGGAGCAATTAAATAATCAAAATTATAAAGGATTTTAAAAAATATATAAAAATGGGAAATATCGCACTTCTAACAATCTCTGCGAGTGTGTTAAAGAATCCGTGCTTCTCACATGTACAATTGTATGTGGCCAGCTCACGCGTTGGAAAACCTTCTGATTTATTCGTGTACACACCAGGCGGAATAACAAAAAATATTGTGTATCCACAAGCACTCCAATAAATAAATAGAATTGAAATGACACTTTGAAATGTTTTCCCGATGAAAATGAATAATAATAATAAGTTTCAATAAAAATGAAATGTAAATTTAATTTTATCATAACAAGTTTGCTTGAATTTTGTTTCTTCTGAGATCGTAGCAATGCGCAACGGGTAAGCTAGTATTAAATAATTCTTACTTGTTTTATTTATGGGATTTTAAAAGAAATTAAAATAATAAAAAAATTGTTACTTATATAAGTAATGAACATAAAATAAATATGTAATTAAAAAATATCTATTGATATATTTCATATTAAGTTTTATGTAAAGTTTTCAGATTTTGTTTTAGATAAAAGTCTGTTCAAATTCAAAACTTTATCTTATTGCTTAATGTTACAAATTACAAACAAATTGAAAATAGAAATTAAGAACTAAAAATTATATCAGACTAATTGCTAATTGCCAGTAGTAAAGATACAATAATGGTGATAATGTTTTAAATACTATCTTAATTTTAAAGCAGTGGTTCTCAAGGAGTATGCTTGTAAAGTCGAATGAATTAAATGAGAATGACGTCATTGCTATTCTTATTTTGTTAGACTTTTCGACTGATTTGTTTATAACTAAATGGTTGTTTCTAAAATCGAAGATATGAATGTTGCTAGTGCAGCATTATCCGAAATATTTTTCTTAGATTGTTTCGGGTGGACAATTATTTCTATCATTTCACATTTTAATTCACAATTTAAACACTTGAGTAGATTCAGAAACATTGATATCATTGGCCGCCACTTTCTTAATAAAGTAAACTAACTATTTCCTTCGTGAACTTTGTTAGAGTTTTGTTTGAAATGTCATCACTGTAGAGTATGTGCACTGAGCGAGACCGATTCGTTACTAATGTGTTTAACTCATTTGACTTTACGAACATACCCAAAGTTTGGTCCACAGTAGGGACATATCCAGGAGGTGCTTGTGGTGCTGCAGGGAACTTTTGACATCAAAGCAGTCAGTTTTGTTACTTTAAAATAAAAAATAAATGTAATAATGCATATTGCATGACTTCAGTTAGGTAAGATTAGATAATTTAACTAATTTTAAAGTAATTGAACTGAAAAGTTACAGGACACCTGTGCCTTGCTCCTCCTCAATCTGTTTTGTACAGCACCCTTACTCTCAAAATTCTAGATATGCCATTGATCCACAGATTACTGGAAATCTATAAGCATGTGCCAAATGATCTGTGAAATGACCCATTTGTTTCTTTTAAATGTAATTTTATAGTTTAGCAAGAAGAAATAATAATTTTATATACTGTACTATTACTGAATAGACAAAATTTATAGGCATGGATTTTACTAGATAACCTTTACTAGTTTTTAGAATGACCTTTACTAGATAAGAATTTGTTGGAGCCTAGATGATTTGTCTGTGACTTAATTTAAGTGGTCTGCAGATCTTATAAATTTGAGAACATTGTTCTAAAGACATTTATATAAATTTGATCCCGTGTCAAAAGAAAATTAAGTGAATTGAAACATCTCAACTTTAATATTAGGTTGTTCGGAAAGTAAGTTCGTTTTTTTTTACCACTAGACGGATTAGTCATATTTTTCTCATTTCATTTGCCATTTTCATTCTAAACCATATTATCATTATATATTTTGACAGCTAGCATTTTAAGGTTTATTTGTAAATAATTTTATTTATTTTTGTGCAATTGTTTATTTTTTGTGTCCCATCAAATATGGAAGATTGGAAGCAGCATTCTCGGCATATTTTGCTCTTTTATTACCGAAAAGGTAATAATGCTATTCAAGCGAGAAAAAAAATTATGTGACGTGTATGGAGAAGATGTATTGACAGAACAACAGTGCCAAAACTGGTTTACAAAAGTTCGTTCTGGCAATTTCAATATTGAAGATGCACCACGTTCTGGATGGCCAGTTGAAGCCAATGAAAACAAAATAAAAGTACTGATTAAAACAAACTGCTGAATCATGTGAAATCACTTATATGAAATCACTAAGAGATTAAATTTGTCAAATTGAACTGTTTATGATTACTTGAAACAAATTAGTTTAGTTTCAAAGCTCGATATATGGGTTCCACATGTTCTTAAAGAGAGATGCTCTCTTTGGTGGGATTTTAAGGAAATTTGTTTTTGGAGCTTTTACCAATTTAACAATTGATTTGAAAGTGTACTGCCATCAAGTAAACAAATTGAGTAATATCATCAAACAGAAAAGGCAGCCAGAATTGATCAACAAAACAGGTGTAGTGTTTTACCACAATAATGTCAAATTTCACACAAGTTTGGTAACTTATCAGAAACTGTTATAACTTAGATGGGACATGCTATCACACCAACTATATTCATCAGATCCAGCACACTCAGATTATTACTTGTTCCGGTCTATACAAATTTTTTTTTAACTGTAAGACATTTACTTGAAATGACAATGTCAAAAATCACTTGGATCAGTTTTTTGTAAGCAACGAT
>NW_019384492.1:458870-464403 GCF_000671375.1 Centruroides sculpturatus
TTTGAATCACTAAAAACAGTATTAATTTATATTTTTTCTTATTAAATTTAATTTTCAAATTTTAAGCTGTTTTGAGTAGATAAATCTAAATCAAAGTTGTAACATTTGTAATCAGAATTCTAGTAGACAAGGAAATGAGAATAGAATTAATTGTTAATCCTTGGTCATTGTTCAGACTTAACTAGGTCCATCAAGGATTTCTCCCACACCAGGTCATATACAACAAATATGTGTAGTCTTCAACCTATATCCGGTGTGAAAATATCAAATTAATATTGGCAAATGCTTTCGATGCCCCTCCTGGGCTCTTCTTCAGGCCAAATTTAATTTTGGCCTGAAGAAATTTAATTTCTGGTAACAGAGCACGTTCTTATTTAAAAATATTTGATTTAAGAATCCAGTGCATTAAATTTGGCCTGAAGAAGAGCCCAGGAGGGGCATCGAAAGCGTTTGCCAATATTAGTTTGGAATTTTCATGCCAGATATAGGTTGAAGACCACATATTTGTTAACTAGGTCCATATTCCTGAGTTAGACACAGACTCACATTCAGATGCAATCTCCTCTAACCACCAGTGGCAAATGTACCACTGGTCCAAATATGCATACTGCTTCACAATCATTGTCTCACTCATACACAATGGACAGTATACATTAAATCAGACAAGTGCTTCAGTGGCAAATTTAGTCATAGACCACCAAGCTGGAAAACCATTCTAGAAGATGAAGTGGACTCAGAAAATGAATACATCATTACAACACTTGAAATAGGCATGATAATATATGGTCAATGCCTACATGACTGATACTCACAAGAATAACTAAATTTTACCATTTATAGAACAAAGGATTGTAGATCAGAAAAACAATCATAAACAACAATCTTATTCCACTTAACAATACTTGATCACATTAAACAAGAAGTTACAAAACAAATACATTAACACATATAAACATTGGATCGCATCAGTCACTCATTGACATTTCAACAATAGTCACTAATGACAGCAAACATGGAATAGCAACCATAACAATTACCACTGATTTCAGGCGGAGAATTAATTAACACTTTTGCATTTATTCCAAGAAAAACTCATTAAATATATACAGTCGACCCCCCCCCATAACATGGATTCTTACACTTCGGATTCCTATATCACAGCGAAAAAATTGCAACAGTATTTGTACAAACACGCTTAAAAAAAACTCCTATAATTCGGTAAAACGTCATCGCTGACTTGTGTCGCGACAGGATTGGTCGAATCTAGACCAATAGTGGATTTTGCACAAACTGCTGAGTTTAAATGAGCAGTGGACCTACTAAAAACCATTTATTATTTAACATCCATAAAAATTACATTTATATTAATGATGTCTCCAAAGTTCAATGAATTTTTCACAAAAAAAATAATTTATCAGGAAGCACGCGAGTGCCATTCAACGACAAGCTCCACGATGAAAACAAGCTTAAGCAATGGCACCGTCGAACGGTGCACATTTGGTAAGTAATCCTACAATTTTTTGTTTATAGCATAGTTTATATGGATTATTCCAAAAAATTATACATATTTTGGAAATGTTGAGTCGAATTAGTCTAGAATCGATTAATTTTATGGAAGAAACCTTTCAAACAGCCGTAGTCCGCATACGTGCTGGGCTGTGATTGGCTGGACTCGTAGAAAATGGATTCATAAAAACCGAAACGTATCTACCGTGTTATAGGAGGGTCGATTGTAGTTGTTAAGTTCAATATTCGATGTATACAACTAAACAGAAATTGTCACATGTCAGGTGTGTTTTTGTAATCTTAAGAATGTGGGGTGAAATTTTCTCGATTAGGAACTTGTGCATTCCTTTTTTGTGTGGTGGGTGACCAGTGTGTGTTTGGTGGAGAATCAGTGTAGTGCTTGGTGATCGTAAAGTACCAGGGTATTGCCCACAGTGTGTGTAGAAAATAAAAAAAATTTGTTTTTTTTATTGTGTTAAGAAGTCGTGTACTATATTCAGAACCTGTAAACAAGAACATTTTAAAACATTTATCAATAGTTTTAGATTCTATATAGAGATCACACATTCAAAATACACAAGTAAAATTAGGAAAATTCTGCATTATCATTACCTCATCTCAGGCAAATATACATTAGTTTACAGTCGACCCCCGTATAACACTGTTGATAATTCCGTTTTATATGAATTCCATGTTGTACGAGTCACTTAGATTTTACAAATACGTGTGCCGGGCTGTGAACAGCTCATGTATTTATAAAATCTAAGTGACTTGTACAACATGGAATTCATATAAAACGGAATTATTAAGAGTGTTATAGGGGGGTTGACTTGTAGTTTATTCTGGTGTGGTCACTGTGGTGATACAACATGGCCTTAAAATACAATCTTGAACACAGTCAAAACACACAAATCATAAGCCTGCCTGCAAAGAAAAATAGAAATACAAATAAATCACATTTGCAACACTAGACAGATGCAATATACTAAAAACAATATAACACCAAAATTAATGAAAGTGATTAGAAAAATATTCAAGAAAATTAAAATGCAAACATGCATGTAGAAGAATTCATTGATAAATCATACTGCTAGATTTCAATAAGGTTTTAATACAGTAGAGCGTCGTTTATCCGAAAGTCGGTTATCCGAAAGAATTCCAGTTGGCAAATTTAAATTTTCGCTAGTGCTGTGGTGCTGCAATCTTTGGCTATGTCTTGGGCTACTCAAATATTTTATGTTTTTGATACTAAATTAACTTCTGAAGTATAATTTTTTATAGTTTTTATATTTTTCAACAAACTGATAATAGTACGAAGTCTAATTTTAGAGTGGAGTGTCAAGAACCATGCTCACCGTAGAAACCAAACAAGAGATAATAGCCAAGGTAGAGAATGGGCAGAAAATGTCTGATGTTGCTAGGCAGTGTGGCTTGAACAAGTCTACAGTAGGCACAATCTTAACTAAGAAAGATATAATCAAGATGATTTGAGCAGCTAAAGGAGTAACGAAAATCACATCTGAGAAACAAAGATGTGTCATCCATGAAAAAATACAGAGATTTCTTTTAATTTGGATAAAAGAAAGGGAAATGAAAAGAGATGTAACTAGTATGAATATCATTCAAGAGAAAACTAGAGAAATTTTTGATGAACTGAAGAAATAAACTTTACATTTGTTACATGAGGAGATAGAATTCAAGGCTACTACTGGATGGTTTCTAAAGTTTAGAAGGAGATCTGGCATTAAACATGTGGTAATTCACAGTGAGTCTGCTAGTGCAGATGAAGAAGCTGAGAAGTTCTTCTGTCTCAAATTCAAAGAATTCATTTAAAAGGAAGAATATTGTCCACAACAAATTTTCAATTGTGATGAAACTGGTTTATTTTTGAAGCACATGCTGAACTGTACTGTACCTACATCATGAAAGATAAAAAAAGTATTCCTGAGCATAAACCAATGAAAGACCGATTAACATTACTTTTGGGAGCTAATGCTAGTGGTGATATGAAGCTTATCCCATCTATTACTCTGAGAACCCTAGAGCATTAAAAAAAAATTCCATTATTAAAGAAAGACTGCCAGTGATGTGGAGATCAAATAAAATGGGTCATGCAGGCTCTTTTCAAAGAATGGATGTTTGAAGTTTGTGCTCCAAGCATCAAGGATTACCTTCAGGCCAATGAATTGCCATTGAAAGCACTGTTGTTGTTGGACAGTGCAATAGGACACCCAAAATACCTTGAAGATAATTTGCTGGAAAACTTTCCCTGGCTGACAGTTTCTGCCTCTGAATACCACTTTATTGATTTAACCAATGGATCAAGAAGTTATTGCAGGTTTCAAGAAATTATACATTTGAGCACTGTTTCGTCAGTATTTTGAAGCATGCCAATTCTCAACGATGACATTAAAAAGATTTTGGAAAGAAAAATTTGATATTCTTGAAGCTATATGGCTCATTCAAAAAGCATGGTCAGAAGTCACTCAACAAGAATTGAATTCTGCTTGGAAAAAGCTGTGTCCCTCCTGCATTCAGGGAGATGGAGATGATGTCCCTGAAGTTATGGATGAAATTGTGCAAACTGCTAGAGATATGGAATTGGAGGTAAATTAAGATGACATTGAAGAGCTCATAATGGAATCTGAAACTGATCTGACAACAGAAGAACTCCAAGAACTCTTGAATGAAGAACACCAAGAAACTCAGCGAGATGTGTTTTCTTCTGAAAAGAGGAAGATGAAAAAGGATCAATGTTGACATCTGTTATTAAAGATCTTTTGAAGAAGTGAGAGGATGTCAGAACAACAGTCTTAGAATGGCATCCAAACCAGGTTGAGGTTAATAGGCTTGGGGATCTCTATGATGACAATGCTATTAATTACTTCCGAAAAATTCTGAAGAAGAAAGAAAAGTAATCGACATTGGACAGATTCTTTAACGTCCCACAAACAGAAAAACAACATGACTGATAAAAATGCAAGACTGTGTATACATGTATATTTATCTAAATATATAAGATTGCTTGTCCTGACTGATGACTCACTCATTCACTCACTCACTGATTTATTATCGCCCAGAGCAAACCGCTTAACCTAAAGAGGTGAAATTTGGTAGAAATTAGGGTACGTCATGGAAACGCACACTAAGAAGAGATTTTTCGAAATTCCCCTGCGGGCGGGAGAGGGACAGGATTTAGTCTTCATCGATTACATAGGTGTATTAAATTAATAACATTTCAGACATTGTTATAAATCTTTTTATATATTTCGATTTTTCATTCAAATGTTCGAACCGTTTTAAATTCGAATTTGTTATTGCATATTGGTTCGATTATAAAACGTTCCAGAAAATTGATCAAATCGAAAATAGTTCGTTTGATTCTCGGCAATTCTCATCATTCTCAGCGGGAGGGGTTATATAACAATTACTATGGTTGTTGAAATACTGAATATAAATGGGGTTTGCTTGCAAAATTTTCGCGGGCAATGTCGCGGGTAACAGCTAGTTTTGTATAAATTTCACTCAATGCATTATTTTTTAAGATTTTTTTTCTAACAGATTGCGCTACATGTAAAGCAGCAAGTCGTAAATAGGAAGTAATTAATTGATGTATAGAAATTCAATCATAATTTTGATATAGCTTTGTGTCGTACCTACAGTGTATGTGATACTCATTCAAAGTTTTAGCCATATAGGTTTAAAAATAAATATTTGTATAAAAGACAAACCATCAAAATTTATATAGGAAAGACCTGGGCGACTTCGGCATACGGGGCAAGTTTGTCAAGCGCTTTTTTTTAAAAACAAATTAAAAGGAGACTTTGGTTATAGGTTAGGCAGTTGAGTTTTATTGGTGGCTTGTTAAGTGTAGTGTTTTTATTGTTCTCCAACAAGCGTAGTTGAATTATCAAGCAAATTTTCATTTTCGTTGAATTCCATATAATATTTTTTTTCCATTTATATTGAATTGGCAGGTTTTGTTATAATTCCATGATAACGAAAGTTACTTTTCCTGTTAGAAGGA
>NW_019384492.1:476562-487352 GCF_000671375.1 Centruroides sculpturatus
AAATAAAACATTAAGAAATTAATTGTGGTAAAGAATTAAAAATAAAAATTAATCGTCGTGGTAAAAAGATTTCCATGCGCAGGATAGACTTTCTGCGTCTCTATGGTTGATGCATCCTTTGTTAATATGCACCTTGTAAATTTCAAGTTTTTCAATATGTTTAAGGACTTGTTTGTTGGTGGCTGTCCTAATTATGGATGCTTTGTCCCAATGTACATTAATCTCTTGATGTTTAGCGAAGGCTGCAAGGACGGTGCTGTCCAAGTTTCTAGTAATAGAATACTGTTCTTTAATCCTCTGTTTTAAAAGTCTCATAGTGGCACTAACGTAAACGAGATCTGAATTAAAACGGCGGTCACTTAAAGGAATAGAATAAACTCCTGTACTATTGTTACGGTTTCCTTTCTTCTTATCATTTCATAAAATTCTATAAATCGTTGGATTACAACGATAAATAACTCTTAAATTCTTGTGAGATACTGTTTTAATCATCGATTGTAGGAAAGGTATATAGTTGAGAACTACTTTTTGTCCTTGGTTCTTAGTTGTCGGTTGCTTATTTGTTTGATTACAAAATTTATCAATAAATCAAATAATCAATAAGGATAATATCACACCTCCTAAGTGTTTCTTGGAAGCATTAAAATATGGTCCACTGTTTGCTCCTGCTCCTTTACCAACCCCTGAATTCATTGTTCCCAATATTGAAACGATTATTAAGGAATTGAATCTTACCAGTCAAGAATACGTAAGATGGGAAACAAGATTTAGCACCGCTAAAGAAAAAAGTGCCAATATAAAGAGCAGACATTTCCACAATTACATTAAAAATGAAAGAGAATGGCTACATAAAAATGATATAGTGCTGATCAAAGCTGACAAATCCAAAGGAGTAGTTCTCATTAAAAGAAATTCCTACAACCAAAAACTGCAGGAATACATCAGAGACACTGAGTGCCAACCTGCTCCTAACAAATATTTAGAATCACTACAACAAAGAGTTAAAAAATTCTCTTCAACCCCTTTAGCTCGCTATTTATGAATGCATAACTCTGTAGTACAAGCACCAAGAACACAGAGAATCTTCGCCTTTGGCAAAATTCATAAGCCTGACTGCCTTATACGTCCTGTTATAGAGACAATTTGCAATTGAGAAACAACTGGTTAAATTTATTCGACCAAGGATTCAAGATTACCCGTATGCTATTGTGAATACGGGGGCATAAGGCTCCCGTTCAATTGTCAGGATAAGATGTCAGGCGAGTGTAAAGAGAGGTGATTGGGGTCGACGATAAGGTGAAGGGCGAGATCGAGTAAAAGAGTCTACCATTTTTTTTTAACATAATATAAAATAACAATTTATTAAAGAATAGGCAAAATGACAAAAACTACACAAAGCTCTATACCGACCTAAAGTTTCTATATGACAGAGAGAGTTTCACAGTGCTTTCATACCTCTTATAGCCGTCCACTTTGACGATCTGAATGTGGATGCCTTTAAAATATCAATCCAAGGAAAAATCCACAAATACGGCACAAATTATATAAAATCGCAACTTAAGCGCTCATTTAATTCGAGGTTCATCGGAGATCGGAAGATCGGCGCGATGTTGTTAATCCTGCGTTCGGTAATAGACTCCCCTGAGAGGGGGTAAGAATGGCCTTTTATCCGTTTTAGTGGGGAATGTTTTAGGTTAGGGGTTATAGGTATTCCAGGGATATATAACAAATGACGAAATTGGGATGCTAACTGTCAACCTTTTTGCAAGATGAGATGCAAGTTCTGCAAAGAACAATGGATGTTGCTAGTTATGACCGGAAAGTTTACACAATCCCGGGCAAGATCGTTTTTTCTACTAGGGCGTTACATAAACGAAAATTTACTTAAGTAACTTTTTTGTTAGTAAAAGAGCGATATTTCCGTCACCAAAATTCCAGATCTCACACTATTAATAACTCTGTTCAACTGGTGGACAAGCTCAGAAACATTAACCTTGAAGATAACGAAGTTATGACCATGATGGATTTTAAATCTTTATTTCCATCTATAAAATTACCGCCTTGCTTTTGCAAGCTGAGAGACTTCCTTCTTACTAACATTAATAATCCAACGAAGTATCACCAACACATTTTAGAGCTTGCACACCTAATTCGTTATACTTCGTTTTTGTATTTGAAGGGAACACATATTTATTGAAAGAGGGGTTCCAATGGGGAGTCTGATATCTCCGTTATTATGTGAACTAGTATTACGACGATTAGAAAGTAATGTGCTGCCCGTCTTTATAAATGACATACTTGTATATGCAAGATACGTTAATGATGTTTTCATCATTTGGAGGAATAGTAATAGCGCTCAATATGTCCTTAACAAAATGAATAACAAGCTATATGGTGTGACTTTATCATTGGAACAGAAAAGTGACATTAACGTAAATTTTCTGGATCTATCCATAACTTGTAAATATGGGGAAATATGGACAGATATTTATCGAAAGCCTAGCTATCTACCTATTATTATACCGAAGAATTCCTTTGATCCTCACAATTTNTTTTATTTATTTTTTGGGGTTATTTTTTTTTGTCTGACATATTAATCAAATTCTCATAAAAATCTATGGTAAATTGATAATTGGTTAATGAACAATTCAGGTAGAACAAAGTTTTGGAATGGGTTATGTTTGTTAACCAATCACCCATTGTATTTTTGTTTTACTTGTTGTAAGTATGGCTGGTCGTAAGTTGTGGATTGAATGTATTTGACAATTATCATCATATACTCTTATGCATGATTTATGATTCCTAATATTTTATAAATCTTTTTGAAAGTTAAATATTGATGGTTATTGAAAAGCTTTCTAATATAGCAGCACATTCACATTTCCTTGAAAATTATCAAAATTTTATTTCATTTTTTTTGTCTGACATATTGATCTAAAGATGCCACAACTATCTTCATTTTCTATTGGCTATGGACTTCATGTTTCTGCTTACACCAGAAGTTAGAATATTTTAAAATTGATTTTCTGGGTCCTTTCTATGCTGCAGAGGTGGAAATAGTCTTGCCACCTTCTGAAAATCACTGACCCGGATGGCATGTCAGATTTGTTCAAACAGAAGTTCTGATGCATGCGCAATATCATTTTACAATGCGAAGAATAACGTGCATGCCAGTCCTAAATTAGTTACAGTTAGGGACTTGTGTAGGAGTAACATAAGTAACCTAAATTAAGAAAGAACAGGTACAGATAACTTAGCTCTATTTGAGATGTGTACGATTGTACAAGCAAAAAAAAAAAAAGAGAAAAGAAAAGGTCAACAGGGGTTGCGCCGCGCCACACATCAGCGTAAATAGACGAACATGGCAGAATTGCAGATGAGTTCCAGTGAGTGTGAGTTCTTGTGCTGTTAAAATAGTGTAAATTTGTAAAAATATTTGCAAGAACTTTGTTTCATTGTAATTTCACAATTTCTATGAAATTCCCGGACAAAATTAATAGTTCACCCGGACAGTGAGTCAATTCCTGGACTGTCCGGGTGAAAACCGGATGGATGGTAACACTAGATGGAAAGTATTTTTGATTTTTGTTTTCACATTTTTTTACAGATGAGAATGGAACTTACAATTTGTAAGAACAATTATTTTGAAGTCAGTTTACCAGATTAACTAGAAAGGTAGTCAGTAAAATCTACTAGACTGCTCAGCCAAAAGGCTTGAGGCAAACTGGTTGGGGGCACTGGTTCTCATTGATTGTTTTTTTTTTTTTTTGGTGATGTCATAATTAATACACATTATTGATTCATGGAAACGATTGCTGAAAAAAATCATTGTTTAAAAATGTTTTTATTACCTTCACATGAATTAAATATACAGTATTGTTTTGTTGGTTTTATGTTGAAATGAAAGTTAAATACTAATTCAACAAACTTGGCTAATTAGAAGCTAGAGAGACCAGTTAAAAGTTTGAATTAGATAAGTTTTAGTATGGTAGTACCAAAATAATTTCAAAAATCATTTTTGGAACAAATAATCAATAAAAACAATTTATTCAAAGACTTTTTATGTACAATGCAGCTTGTTTAGAAAATTTTAAAAATATCATAAAATTAAAAATACTTTTTTAGTTTATTTTTTGAGTAGTTACATACTATCTAAGTTTAAGTGGATGGAAAATGATGTCACTTATGCTCTGTTTCTATTGACAAACCATTGTAATTCCCGGATATGCTCCATGGCCTGTGCTGCTGATGGAACTAGTTTCTCAGGAATATGTACTTGTTGTTCTCCTTCTTCACATGAAGATGCACTATTAGTTTTGTTTTTCAGCACATCAGCCAAAATTTTGGTGTCTAAGTTCTCCATGAACTGCCATGTTGTTGTCCATGTTAACAAAGTCCTCAAAAGAAATGCCTATATTTTGTCCCACATCTTTCCAGTTATCCAAAACAGTAAATCTCTTCAAAATCATCTATATTTTCAGCTTTTAAATCACAGAAGCCAGCTTTTTGAAAGGTGTTGGCTATGGTTGTGGGTTTTACTTGATCTCAAGCATTGTTACACGTAAAGCAGCTTATAACAGGTTGATCCTGACATTGTTTTTGTCAGTATAAGCACATGACGAGGTGTTCTGGACTACAAGGCATCAATAGTAGTTCTTTAAATTTTTAATCACTTCCTGATCCATTGATTGAAATACTGATGTATTTGGGAAAGAAACATAACCTTTACATTTTCCATCAGAAGAATGGTGTTGTGTGCTGTACAGTTGTTAATAAACTGAGAAGGCTACTGAGCCTTACCTATTAAGAAGATCAGTTGGGTAGGTCACCAATTACATCTGTGAGTAGTGTCATCGTTGTGCCAGAGGAATGATACTGAACAGTGAAGGAGTCCAATAATTGATGTCCCGAGTTTCGTTTACAGAAGGTACAAGGAGCTCGGGACATCGACAAGGGTTACAATTACATCAACTGTGGAAAGAATGTTCGGAGCATATGGTGAGGTGAAAGTCCAAACAGGAGTATGTCAAACTGCCACAAAACAACAGGATATTTTGGTTTGTTTTCCAAATTTTTTGTCAGTTTTTAAGAGCCAGTTTTTGAAAATTTCACTTATCATCCATGCTTTTGTGTTTGATATTCCAATGATCTAATTTTAACATTTTTGAAGCATCATGGGTTGGCTGACTTCTCAATCATCAACAAAAGTAATTTTTTGGATCCATCCATGTGTGTCCAATTAAAAGCATTATTCTTTTCTTGCTATGTTTACCACCACTGCAACATTTGTCTTTGGAAGCTTATGTTTAGTATGGTGTGCAATTATAAAACAGTCCAGTTTCATCAACATTAAAAATGCATTTAAATCATTTAAATCTCATCTCTATTTGAATCATTTCTGGGAAATCACTTTTCTATCTATCAGCCACCAGTATGTCAACAGCTCCAGTTTCTCAACAGTTTTGAAAGAAATGCTATTTCTTTCCTTAAATCCATAAAGTTAACCAGTGTTGATTTTAAAACCACTCTTTCCTAGGCCACAAGCAAATTTTCAGCTTTAGCTCTAAAGGTGAATCAACTTATTGGAATGGGTCTTGTCTTGTGCCTGTTTAAACCATTTTAATTATCACTTGTCAAGAACTGTGTTTTCTGGTTGCATTCTTACTCTCTTCCTATCTTTACCACTCTGTTAAATCACACTGTTCAAAATTATGTCCTTATTTTTAGATAGCTGAACAGTGTATTTGGTGGCATTCCAGAGTCTTGGATTTCTTTTTTTTTTAATTCCTTTTCACTTCATATATAACTGCTGCTTTTTTTGGCAAAAGTTAATGTTTTGTATTGCAAACACTGTTTTTGACAGTAAAACACACAGAATGCAATGGAAATTGCAAAGTAAACTTATTGTAGCAGCAATACTTTTCATCTTTTAGGAGAAACTTTTATCATACAGGCATTAAATTACGAATAAATGTCACTAGACTGACAAGCGCTTTCGATGATAATTATTTTCGTTTTCCTCATGTCATTTTTTTCTTGGTGCCATATCAGATTTCTGACGTCTGCGACACCTGGCGCAGATTAGCAAGTAGTTAATAATACGCCAAGGTGTTACTAGGGAAGGTTAGTACCCAGAGTGGTTTCCCGTTGCCTTCTCTGGGGCGCGATGTTACGCGAGGGGAAAGAATGCCTTCTGGAAGGCCTTTTATGGGGAACTGGCCTCCTATTTAGTTGTTATCGGCAAGGAGAAAACCCAGAAAACTCCAAGCAGCCAGCCTGTCCTATCGCGGCGCGAACCCATGACCGAACTCCCAGTGTTTAGGGTATGAAGACCGCTCGGCCACTGGTGGGCACCCTCAGGTCATTAAAAATGGTTAAAAAAGGTAATTTAACGCCTGTATGATAAAAGTTTCTCCTATTAAATGGTTGGCGTACTGTCCACTTTTGTATTATAGATAACTTTTCATCTTTGTTATATATAATGAAATAGCTCTCTAATACTGTATACAAAACTTGTAAAAAAAAAAGATTGCAGTAGTTATCAATTCCTTCTCCCAAATACAAGAGTAGACTGGTCAGTCACGGTGACAAGTGATAAGACAATGTCATAAACCTAGAAATATCTCTGGTTTGGTAATGGTCACTTTGAATTAAACAAAAAAGTTCAAATTGCATGTGATTTTTTTTTATTTTTATTTAAATAGAGAATTCAATGGACCAAGGAAAATATTTGAATTAGCCAAGTTTGATTATCTTGTGTATATATAGTAATTTGTCTATTTATTCACTTTAACACAATTGAAAAATTTCTAAATCTTACAATAAATAATCAGCTTTATGGAAATAAATGACAGTTACATCAAAAAGTGTTTTTTTTTTTTTTTTTTTTTTATCAATAACCTTTTACATAGATGTATGTTTAAAAAAACTTTTTAGTTAGAACTTTTCTATTCCAGTAATAGTAAATTTGTATTTGATTAAATGTGTATTTGAAAATTTGGAACAGATCTCTATTTTAAACTGTTTTTTATGGCTTAATTTATGTGGTTTTCATGGAACCAAGTAATTTGTTTCATGAAACCACATAGTGCATAAATGGAAATATTACTGTATTTAGCTATTAAAAATGTTAAAATTTTATTGTTTTATTTTAATACTGTACTAAGAACTATTATAAACTTTAAATGCTAATATTAATATAGTCCTTATGATGGGTTTTTGTACTTTGCTCTGATTTCTTAAGTCCTAGAAAAACTTATTATGTAATTTAAAAAAATATAATTTACTAAATTATTTTTTTATTTTTTATCTGTGTGGTAATTATATGGTAATTATAACTAATGAAAAGAAATATGAAGAGAAAGAGTTTACTATTTTCATTGTAAATATTATTTGAAGTAAACATTTTTTTATTTTCAGCATTTATTATATGTACTGTACTTTATAGTAAATCTTCTAAACATTTCTTAATTGAATATATAACCTAATTATTATTTGAAAACTTACATTTTTAACACTGTGCAATATTTATTATTTTTGTTATTCTTAATCTACTCATGCTTGCTTAGAACTCATAATAGAATTACTTTTTAGTAAATATTTATTATTTTTATACATTACTAAAAATTTTTTTTAAATGCTTTGTTGTTAAAGTTGCCGTTATTTCTGTACATGATGGCTTATAAGCAGACTTACTAAGCCTGAAAAATTTCATCCAAAACTTAACGTTGATTTATATGGCAAATATAAAGTGCAATCTTTACCACAAAATGGTAGTTGAGTGGAACAGTGCTTCTAGCAATCACTATGCACTATATTCTGTATCTTCAGCAAGTCACAAATATTTCCAACTAAAATTTGTGTTTGATGAACTTATTTAACTAAAAGATTTAATATAATAATAAAAATTCAGTGTAAGTGAACACTTCATTAAATACTGTTTCTAACAGCAATCATACAATAATGATGCAAATGCATAAGCAGTGATTCTATCACAGGCCTACTTGATATAGTGATACAGTACTTTGAAAGTACTATGCTTTGTAAACTGTAGTATTTTATTGAAGGTATTCATTTTGGCTTAACTGTATTTATTGATAGATCTCGTATACAATGGAATTCTTACTAAGATAATATACTAAAGATCTTTAATGGCTCTTTGTGTCCTATGTATCATCTATATAATATATATCATATATTAAGATTCATTATTGTTAGTGTTTCAATGAAAATGACCTTTATATGCTTTTGGCATAGGATACCATGTACTATATTCACATTTCAGTTCCAGCCTGTATGGTTGGAAGTTGACTTATAAAGTGTGGATCTGAAACAGAATTTTGAGCTGGAAATATCGATTAACTTATATACCCCTGCAATAAACCAACTTACATGCTACTATATACTGTAAATTTCCAGAATACTTATTGTAATCAAAACTGTATGCTATGTTTTGATTGGTTATTTGTAGTATGATGTGATTAGTTGTTATTGTTGACTTTTATTTGGGACTTGATATTAAAAAAATTATTCAATTTGTTTATATCTATAAAAATATGAGTTTGAGACATTAACAGAATAATTTAAACATCAGAAACATTTAAATAAGTTTTAAAGATATTACAGCATTAATTTTGTTAATGTTGTAATTATTATAGCATAAATTACCTACAAATCAGTTCCACTTGGTTATAAAATTGCTATTATGTTGATATATATATTTCTAATTATATCATCTCTAAACCTGAATTATTTGTTAAACCAAACAAAGTGCCAAATTATTAGGCTGTTATATGGCTAAGTTATTAGAATTATTAGAAACTAATTAATTTGTCTAGAGGTAGGTAGTTATGCCACTATCTTGTGTTAATTTTAATAATTATAATAAGTTAATTTTAACTTAGAATTTTCCAGAAGGAAAGAATTGGTTCAAAGTGGAACTTGAACTCTCAACTCTTACTTATCTTGTGGATACATTGCCAATTATGCTGCTGGGCCTTTGTCTGATCTTTGTTTCCAGAACTATTAATTTAGATATAACCAATGAATCTACACAGTGAATGGAAGTTGTGGGTTCATGTCCTGCTTTGGGCTGATTCTTCTCTTTTAGAAAATTCTAAATTAAAATGAATTTATTTATAAATTAATTATTAAAATTAACACAAGCTGGCATCATAACCACCTATCTCCAGACAAATTAATAAGCTTCTAATTATTAGCTCTATTATATGGTACATCATACCAAATGAAGTGCCATATAATAGCCCTATACTTTGGCACTTCATTTTATATAATTAGAAATTTATGTTCAGAAAACACTGATTAAAATTTTTCTCTTCTTTATGAATTGTTAGAGAAAATCACTAATGTTTTTTACTTAGATTACAACATTAATTATTGGTAGTAAAGACAATGTTTTTGGTTGTGCAATAGTTTTTAGTTTTCAGTCTTTCCTATGCTATATAATAATAGTAGCATAAAAATCAAAGAAATTAGATAAAACAATCTACACAAATAATTAAGCAACAAAGAGAGTAATTATTGATTTAAATTAGAAAATTAAAAATGAATTTAATAATTAATTACTCATATCCTTATATTTTTACAGCATCAATTCTGAATAAGGATTATTTAAACAACAAAGAATTTTAATAACATTTAATATATTTATTTTAAAAAAGTAAAATTGTGTTTTTAATATTATTATTTTAACACTTCTTAACATGATATGAAATAATGCTTTGCATCACTTTGTATGAACTCTGTCTTATAAAGCTGTATAAAACTCAAAATATTTATTTAATAATTTAATGAATTGTTTTAGGCTTTATATCTTAATCAAATACTTTTATAACATTTCAGGTTTTGAAATAGAATAAACAGACAAGAAATGTTAATAATTAAATTTAACAAAATTAATCAATAAAAATTAATTTAATTATACCTTGATAAAATAGTATCAGAATAAATTGAAAATTAATGAAATTAATTTAAATGGAAATTTGAAATAATTTATGTAAACTTACTGGTATAAGAAATGCTAAATATTTTATATGTTTCAGAAAAAGCTACGAGTGAATTGAATACTGCTGAAGATTGGAGCCTTATTATGAATATATGTGATAAAGTAGGCACGACAACAAATGGACCCAAAGATTGTTTTCGTTCAATAATAAAACGTCTAAATAGTCCAGTGCCTCAAATTGCAATGCAGGCATTAACTCTTTTAGATGCTTGTATTCAAAATTGTGGAAAAGCATTTCATCTTGAAGTTTGTTCTAGAGAATTTGAAACTGAAGTTAGAAAATTAATTGTGAAAGCTCATCCAAAAATAGTAGAAAAATTGAAATTATTAATAAAAAAGTGGGCAGAAGATTTCAAAAGCGATTCACAGTTGAGTCTTATTCCTTCCTTATATTGCGCTTTGAGGAATGAAGGTGTTGACTTTAATGTTGAAGAAACACCTAAAAAGAGTACTTTACAACAGGAGCTGAGTGCCAAAGGCATGCATGGGTTTTTGACACTCAGCTCCAAATTTTTTTTAAAACTGTATTCTGATTAAAAAAGGAGTAAATAAAAGTATGCATTCTAATTTGATGTGGAAAAAAGAAAAGTTTAAAAGAATTCCTATACAATTAAAATATTTTATATGAACACATGCAAAAGATGCTTAGATATAGCAAAAAACATTTTACAATTAAAAATACTCAGTAACCATGAATACCAGTACATGCTAATCATATCTGTATATATTGGTACTATGAGTTATAGCCTAAGGCTCAGGGGGACCC
>NW_019384492.1:494205-497158 GCF_000671375.1 Centruroides sculpturatus
TTTTAAGGTTTAGCGATTCCTAACTGGGTTGTGGGGTCTCCCCCCCCTTTTCGTCGGTGCGGACTTACTTTTTTCCGCTCGGGAAGCGCAAGTGTGCGCGAGTTTTTCTACGGCGCTTTTCTTTCGTCGGTGAGTTGGTTTTTCTTCTATTTTTAAGTTACTAAGGTGAATGGTGAGGAAACCTTCGTCTTAACTAAAGAAGAATCAGTCTTACTTCGTTTGGGTGACATAGTAGAGTCTCTCAAGTCTCCGTAGATACAACAAATAAAAGTAAAATAAAATAATGTTAACTTTACATAAGCCCCAAACAAAATATAATGAAAGCAAAATAAAAGTAAAATAAAAATAAAGCTCAGACTTGGTTCCTTACAAGCACACCGTGTTCTGATCAACAGGACAATTTTTCACATTTACTTGATTATCACGCCATAATTTTAACATTGTTTCCATCTCATCGATAATACCGTGAAGTTTACAAATGATGCTTGAATTTAAAGATTGAGCATTTTTCACAGCTTTGAGTATTTTTTCTTTGCCTTTTATAATTGTTCTGACCGTCGATTCCGGTAGATCAAACTTCTTTGCCAATTCACAAATTTTCATTTTTGTATCGAAGTTAATAATGTTAACTTTACATTCCAAAGATAAAGTTTTTTTTTCTTGTTTGATGCAGAAGAATCAGTCTTACTTCGTTTGGGTGACATAGTAGAGTCTCTCAAGTCTCCGTAGATACAACAAATACAGAAATAAATAACACAAAATAAATTGTAGCTGTGCGTCGATTCTGTGCGACAAGTCCGAACATGTAAGCTGAAGAATAGTGTGGGGGTGAGTAATCAAGAGTTGCGTGGCATTCAAACAAAAGATGAATTGACGAGATTTGAAAATCGCGTAACTCTGGGTTTGCATAAGTCAGGGTAGCGTAAGTCGAGGTATTACTGTACAGAATATGAACAGAAAATAAATCTGAATTATATATTTCAGTGTAAAAATATTTTATTCAAAAATAAAAATTAAATTACAGTAGAACCCCTCTAGTCTGCCCTCGGCTAGTCCGTCACTCCGGTTAATCCGACCGTGGTCAGAGTCAAGAAACTTGTCCATGACATTGTCGGTGACTCATCGTCCATGGCGTTTTTCTGTGTTCGTTACAGTATATGTTTTAAATTGTGTGTACATGTACAGTTTTGTGTGTGTTTTCAACATGTCAGGAGTGAAACGTAAACACGTTACTCTTTCATTAAATGAAAAATTAGCAGTGCTACAAAGACTGGACAAAGGGGAAGATTGTTTATTTTACTTTTTTCTGATAATCCGACCTTTTTTGCGTTCCGACCATACCCCCAGTCCCAAAGGTAACGGATTAGAGGGGTTCTACTGTAGATATTTTGACAGTAATGTTTGATTATACATTTATTGAGACTAATGTAATTGTTAAGTCTCATTTTCATGTTTGTTTTTTTTCTAAATTCAAATATTTCTTATTTTTCTTAATTGACCATTTAAATTTTATTTCAAATGAATCAGTTATTTTATAATTTTTTCTTATTGAGTCAATGTCTCCAAAACATGTTTGAATAATTAATAATATTTTTTGTAATCTACTTCAACAGTTTACCAACATTTAAGTAACATACAAACATTTAATTTTATCTATTGTATTAGTNTGGGACCGAGTGATAACCGCGTAAGTCGGGGTATAATTTCACATATAAATACATACAAATTATTTTTAATTGGGATGGAGACTAAAGAAAACAATAATTTAGAAAAAAATTTTCTCAAAAGTCTTTAACAGAGAGCTTGTTGTTTTTTCTCATGGCTTCATACAGATGTGCAAACGATCATCTTGTGTAATAAGCTTTGAATGTTTTGATGACTCCCTGATCAATCGGTTGAAACAAGCTGGTTGTATTTGGTGGAAAAAATACAACTTTCACACTTGGGTCAAAATTAGTTAAAGTTGCAGGGGGATGACCTGGCGTGTTGTCGATTATTAGCATCACTTTAAATGGAATTTGTTTAGATTAGCAATAACGTTAGACTTCAGGTATGAAGTGATGACCAAACCAGTCCTCAGAAAGGGAAGCTGCCACCCAAGCTTTATGATTCGACTTCCAAATCACAAGCAAGCCATCTTTAGTCTTTTTTTCAATGCTTTTGGATTTTCCAAGCAATAAACTAAGAGAGGTTTTAACTTACAATCACTAGCTGCATTTGCACCAACCATCACTGTCAATCGATCTTTGGCTGCCTTAAAACCTGGAAAAGTTTCTCTTTACACATGATAAACGTTCTTTTAGGCATCTTCTTCCAGAACAGGCCAGTCTCATCTATGTTGAATATTTAAAATAATCAAACACCTTAGTATTTCCAGCAACGAAGTATTTAATAAAATAAAAAATAAAAACGTTTTCGACTATATTTAATAGTCTTCCTCAGTTAAGCTACTTTAAAACGAAAATGAATGTAAAATAGAACGCAAGCAATATAACGGTTTAAAAAATTGTAATTAATTACAACAAAATAAAATAAAACGTAAAAAACAAAATTAAATTACAAATAAAATATTAAGAAATTAATCGTGGTAAAGAATTTAAAAAAAAAAAAAAAATTAATCGTCGTGGTAAAAAGATTTCCATGCGCAGGATAGACTTTCTGCGTCTCTATGGTTGATGCATCCTTTGTTAATATGCGCCTTGTAAATTTCAAGTTTTTCAATATGTTTAAGGACTTGTTTGTTGGTGGCTGTCCTAATTATGGATGCTTTGTCCCAATGTACATTAATATCTTGATGTTTAGCAAAGGCTGCAAGGACGGTGCTGTCCACGTTTTTAGTAATAGAATATTTATGTTCTTTAATCCTCTGTTTTAAAAGTCTCATGGTGGCACCAACGTAAACTAGCTCTGAATTAAAACGGCGATCACTTAATGGAATAGAATAAACTCCTGT
>NW_019384492.1:503656-596175 GCF_000671375.1 Centruroides sculpturatus
GTGGCGTTTTTCTGTGTTCGTTACAGTATATGTTTTACATTGTGTGTACATGTACAGTTTTGTGTGTGTTTTCAACATGTCAGGAGTGAAACGTAAACACGTTACTCTTTCATTAAATGAAAAATTAGCAGTGCTACAAAGACTGGACAAAGGGGAAGATTGTTTATTTTACTTTTTTCTGATAATCCGACCTTTTTTGCGTTCCGACCATACCCCCAGTCCCAAAGGTAACGGATTAGATGGGTTCTACTGTAGATATTTTGACAGTAATGTTTGATTATACATTTATTGAGACTAATGTAATTGTTAAGTCTCATTTTCATGTTTGTTTTTTTTCTAAATTCAAATATTTCTTATTTTTCTTAATTGACCATTTAAATTTTATTTCAAATGAATCAGTTATTTTATAATTTTTTCTTATTGAGTCAATGTCTCCAAAACATGTTTGAATAATTAATAATATTTTTTGTAATCTACTTCAACAGTTTACCAACATTTAAGTAACATACAAACATTTAATTTTATCTATTGTATTAGTTCAGCTATATTTAAAAAATTTTTCTTTTGGAGGATTGATATCATCTCTCCTAAAGATATCTTAAATTTATTTGAATTTCCTTATAAATCTATCATACATTACTAGAAACTATTTCTAGAACACTAATTATAAACTCTACCATATTTTCTTGATAACACTTTTTAGATAATTGTAAAAAGAACTAATATATTAACTGCAGCTGAGAAACCTTAAGAAAACTAATTTATAAATCTGAAAATACAGTAGAGCGTCGATTTTCTGAATCGATTGGGGTTGTTCGTATAACTGATATTTCGAATAACTGATTTATGTAGAAAACATAGTTTAATGTATCCGATGTTGAAATTTTTCTCCGTTGCGTGTTGCTTTGCATTGAATTTTTGTCGATGTTAAGCCTAACAAAGACTATTGTATCATTAAAAATTATTTTTTTATTTTGTGCAAACAAAATAAATATATTGAAAAATATAAAAACAATAAAAAATTATACTTCAGATGTTAATTTAGTATCAAAAACGTAAAATATTTGAGTAGCTTAAGACATAGCCAAAGATTGAAGCCTCACAGCACTGGCAAAAATTTAAATTTGCCGACTGGAATTTTTTCGGATGATTGACGTTTCAGATGATTGACTTTCGGAAAATCGACGCTCTACTGTATTGAAATTATCAGATCATTTAATTAAATAATTACTATTTTATTAAAAAACTTCTATAAGACAATGTTGATATACCTTTTATAGCTATTAAGAAAAATCTGTCTCAATTTCACTGTATAATTAATTATCACAAAATGCATTTTTTACATTTGATTATTTTGGTTCCTATAATAACTAACTTCCTCATTATTCATTCTCGTTTACACACAATTTTGCTACTGACATCAATAGATACAAGTGCTATGTTGAGACTTTTTCAAGTTTAAGAAAATTTTTTTCTAAAAATCAATATCTTCTTTTAATTAATTTATTTAAAACATAAAAAATTCATTTATAAGTTTATATTAAAAATCTTTATTAACTTCTGCAATCAATACATTGTAAGAAAATCCCAGTATACATTAGTAGTTAGTCTAGTTACTCTGAATAATTGTCATCTGTTTGGTGTGTTATATTTGGTCAGTATGAAACAAATGAGTGAGATGTACAGTACAAAAAAAGTTTATTTTTTGTATTAAGTATAATATAAATACTTTTGACATATTTGCATTGAAACATTACATACTGATTGCAATATAATATAATAAAAATGTATTTACAACTATAATTATAAAAAAATTTTTGTTATTTTTAGCAGTGTTACATATTTACATAATTATAAATTATCAGTTATTATAATTATAATTTTAAAAATATTTCCTATTTTCAATATAGTAATTTAATTAGAGTACAGTGAGTGATTGGTTAACGAACATAATCCATTCCAAGACTTTGTTTGCTATCTGAATTATTTGTTAACTGATTATAGATTTACTATAGGTTTTTAGAATTTGATTACTTCGTTCTGGAAACCCCAAAAAATAAAAAATATATACTTTCTTACTACATTTATTTATATGTAATAATAAAAATACATATATACACAGTCTTGCATTTTTATTAGTCATGTTTTTTCCATTTGTGGGGGTTAAAGAATCTGTCCAATGGTGATTGTTTTTCTCTCTTCTTCAAGATTTTTCAGAAGTAATTAATAGCATTGTAATTATAGAGATCCCCAAGCCTATTAACCTCAACCTGGTTTGGATGCCATTCGAAGACCATCGTTCTGACATCCCACTTCTCCAAAAAAATGTTTAATAGCAGTTATTGACATTAATTCTCTTTTTCAGAAGAAAACATCTCTTGCCGAGTTTCTTGGTGTTCTTCATTCAAGAGTTCTTGGCATTCTTCTGTTGTCAGATCAGTTTCAGGTTCCATTATGAGCTCTTCAATGTTCTTTATTTCTCAGATGTGATTTTTGTTACTCCTTTAGCTGCTTGAGTCTTTTTGATAATACAGTATCTTTCTTAGATAAGATTGAACTGTGGCCTACTGTAGATCTGTTCAAGCCATACTGCCCAGCAATAACAGACATCAGACATCTGCCCAATCTCTACCTTTGCTATTATACTCTCACCTTTTGAAAATAAAAACCAATACAAAACTTAATGAGTGCCCGCCCGACAGTCTTGTGAATACTATAAAAGAATTGTTTCTGTCAGAAAAATAAAAGGCTGGAATTACAAGGAAGAGTTTCAAAGTTTGGAGGAATACTATCCGATCAATATATACCGGGTTGAGCATCGATGTCAATGTCTCCCGAGCTCCAAAAAGTTTCGAATTGTTGTCTGAAGACAAGGGAGGGAAGACCAATCAGTATTCATTATTTTACGTCGCTTGCTTTTTCTTGTGTTTGTTCTTTGAAGTGTTTGTTATTCAATCATGTGTTCATCGTTCGAACATAAAAATCTTTTGTGAAAGTGTTCATTATTTGATATGTTCGTTAACCGATCACCCACTGTATAGAAGTTTAGGTGTTATATTTTCTTATAAATACAGTGACACTTCAAAAATTTGGAGCATCAGAAATTTGGATTTGGCTATTTAAAAATGGATCGAAATCCTTTCAATGATAACTTTTTTGTTAATGTTCTTTTAGCTTTGCATTGTTGATTATTTGACCTTCATTTTGGAATTCAGAATTTTAAAATTTGATTAGTGTATTTTTTGTTTGAATATAGTGATTATGTAAATTATATTTTGAATCTTTGTAAGTGTTCCTACATTTCTTGTGAAATACTAATTTGAACCTAGAATGTCTAAGCTTGATTTACAGTGCTTAAAATTCTAATTTACCTACACAGGGTTTAAGCTGGGAAAATGTTTTCTGTAACAATTTAGCTAATTTTACTAAAATGTAGCAAAATTTTCTTACTGTAGCTAACATTTCTTATCCGTGAGGTTGCCCAGAACAATACACAACACAGTATTGTTTAAACATTAGTTTATTCTAATAGATACTGCATATTATTAGTATACTGTGCTACCAATATAACCATAAATGTATTGTTACAACCCACAAGTATCATACCTTATTGAACAATTCTTCTTGGTTTTGATTTACACTGGGCAACAAATACTGAATGAAAATCAAATTCTAATCTTAGGGGCCATTTATGGAGATATTTAACAAGTTACTGACATTTTTTATATCAGGACAGTTTCCAGTTGGAGTTTTTGTTAATGTCATCTGACTGAAACTTTTCACACACAACAGTGTGCACTGGGTGTGAAAAAAGAAATTTAATAACTTTTATTAAATATATCAAAGACAAGTCTGTCCAAGAGGGATCACCATTTATTTTGCATTCCAGACTACATATATACATTAATGGCGATGGGCCTTCCTTTTTAGGCTTCGTGCCGCCAAAAGGTAAAAAAAAGTCCTTTAAAAAACGCAAACATCCAATTAAAAGTAAAACAAACTTCCTTTTACTTTTAATTGGATGTTTGTATTTTTTAAAGGACTTTTTTTTTACCTTTTGGCGGCACGAAGCCTAAAAATGAAGGCCCATCGCCATTAATATGTATATGTAGTCTGGAATGCAAAATAAATGGTGATCCCTCTTGGACAGACTTATCTTTGATATATTTAATAATAATCCAACCATCGGATGGAAAAATTCAACCAAAAAAAAAAATTAATAACTTGATATATGAAGGATATCTGAGAGAGAAGGTCATTTACAATTATCATTTTATAAACTTTAGCCAATGACATATCTTTACATCTGACAGCAACAAATCTTTTAAACAAATCCCACTTCATTCGAAATTGTTTTTTTTAAATTTAAATATTAACAATTAAGTATTCATTTATTGGAAACTCTCATGTCTACAAAGCAGAGAATACATGGTGCTTCATACATGAGGTGACATCTGTCAAGGTGGACTTTTATTTTGTGTAGCCAGAGCGATGAGAGATTGTACTCAGTTGGTACTATCTGTCCCATTTTAGGAGAGATAAGGTGATGTTAGGATTGCCATCTGGCTGGTATTGGGTCAACTTGATGGCAATTTTAAATTAAGGCTGGCAGTTTACTAAAATATTTCAACAAAAAAGTTTCAACAAAGCAGTTTAAAATCTAAACAAAATTATATTTTAATTAAAAAAATATTAGATAAAATTATTTTTAATATGTTTCATTTTATTTAGTATGTTTATTTATAATGATAAAAACTTGAGCAACACCTTAAATACTTTTTCAGCAACATGTTAGAGAATGTTTTGGACTCTTTTCACAGGTCTGCATCAGGTTTAACAAGAAGATTCGCACTATTTAAGAAGACGGTTCAAATCTTTTTGTTAAACCTGATGCAGACCTATGAAAAGGGTGGAAAATGTTCTTTTATAGAAATTAAAGTGTTGCTGAAAAAAGTATATAAGCTATTGTTCAAGCTAAATTAGTTTCAGCCAGAAGTGTTTTGTAATGATAAAATGATTAAGAATGTTTTTTGTGTACTATGACTATTTCGTTGTTAAAAAGTAATAAAAGTACAAAACTGAATATAACAGAATTTTGAATATTAAAATAGTAGTAAATTAAACAAAAAGTAAATAACATACACACTGTCTGCTCTCATAAAATTATAAGCAATAGTGAATAAAAGAAAGAGATTTTTTTTTATTATTTACATTGTAAATTTAGAAGCAATTAAAAATTATTTCTTGGCATTGTTTTAAAGTTAGTAATTAGAATTGAAATTATGCTATTTTTTTCAGTCTTTTCAAGTAACTTTTTTCCCTGTTGTTAATAGAAATCAATTTTAATGTTATTTCTTTATTTTAGTTAATTATATCACAAAATTTATTGTGTATTTTTCATTAATTTTAAAGATGAATCTAGTTTTGAATAAATTATTGAAATATTCATTTATTTTAGCTTTTAGATGCTTGTATTCAAAATTGTGGAAAAGCATTTCATCTTGAAGTTTGTTCTAGAGAATTTGAAACTGAAGTTAGAAAATTAATTGTGAAAGTATGTATTTTCTGTTTAACAACCTAGAAAAGATTATAAAATTATTAATAATAAGTATTAGAGTTTAATTTTATTAAAAAATAAAAAATGTTTATATTGCCAAAACTCCATATTAACTTGTTTCAAATAATGTTCTTGAATTAATTTGCATGTTTATATTGCTGAAACAGTAATCAGTTTATCCTTGTTTGCTTTCTTAATAATTTTCTATGAAAGACAAAAAAAAAAAAACATTCTAAAAAATACACTGTTTTGAGCATATACTTGCTTTACAGGTGGTTGAAGCAATATATTTCTGGAATCTGTCTTGGAAATTATAATTAAATTTGGGTTTTTATTACTAAACTTTCTATTTAATATTAGGTACTTAGATCAGAATGTTATGTTTGATTATTTTACCAATATCAATAATATTTACCAATACCAATACCAATTATATTAGTAAATTAAGCTGTTTTGATTATTTATATTTATTCCATAAGGTAATAGCAAAAAAAGAATTAAAAATTAGTCAAGAAAATTTTTTTACAAATTTGTCATGTAAATTTAAATTTATTAAATTTTAACGTTGAATTTTTATAAATAGTATCTAAGACCAAAACCAAAGATAAACTTGTAAATTTAAACATTTTTGTGAAAAAATTAAAATACNACAAAAAAAACTGTTTGTTTCTGTCTGCTTCCATTATTGAGAAATTTTGGAAAAGGACATAGAAAAAAAAAGCATGAAATTTTTAATGCCATCTGCTGGAGATTGTATACATAACCAAAGAAGTTACAATCATCCTTAACAGTATGAGAAAATAATACAAGTTTTAGAATTTGTATAAAGAATTATACAGATTCTGAAATTTTGAAATCTGGTGGTTCAGTGATGTTTTAATATTAAAACATTATTTTTTAAATATTTATTTATTTATATAAATTTATATTTAAAGTTAATAACAATTTAATAATAATAATAAAATGTGATTTCAGTCTTATTCCTTCCTTATATTGCGCTTTGAGGAATGAAGGTGTTGACTTTAATGTTGAAGAAACAGTAAGTTTGTTTGTTTATATATTTCCTTTACTATGATTAATGTTACTAACAAATGAATACTTGGATTAATTGTTTAGAAGATAAAATTAATTATTCTGCAGATATTTAATAATAAATATATAAATAAATTTACAGTGGTGCCTCGTATAACGTACTTAATCCATTCCAGGTGCACGTCCGTTAAGTGAAAAGTCTGTTATACGAAACGCATTTTCCCATAGAAATACATGTTAAAACATATACTTTGTTCCAAAGCATAAAATAACCGTACTGTACCATAAAAAAAAATGAAAATGGAGCAGTCACCAATTATGCCGGGTAGTCAGATGTTGTGAGGAGGAGGTGGAGTTACACTTTCTTCANGCCATTACAGACATTAAAAATCTGTCATATATATATATATATCTAAAAGTAGAAATAATTCCTTATTAGATTTTATGAGAAAAGTTAATCAAAGATAAATTAGAACTATTGGTGAAATATTGAATCTAGTGTAATCAAGGACCAAATTTTAAAGATAAACATAAACTTACAAATTACTTACAGAATATTTTAGTCTACATTAATGCTAGTTTTAACTAATTATGATTAAAATTTGGCTTAAATTATTTTGTGAATTATTGAGAACTTCTAAAAAATAAATAATTGTTTGAAGTTTATTTTATAAATTTAAAAAATTGTCAAATTATCAGGAAATTCTTTAAGTTGTTATAAAAACTGAAATAAAAGTGGAAAAATGTTTTTATTTTTAATACAGTCTGTTTTTAATAGTTTTAGTCTAAGGTTTCTGAAAGTAGAATTGAATTTTACAGAGAAAATTATACAAGATTATTAAAAATGAGCTTTTTAAACGAAGTTTTTAGTGTTTGTTAGAAGACATGCTGTTTGATAATACAGTAGAAACTGCTTATTATAATTATAGATATTTTCATTCATATAATACTACAGAATTAGCATATCCTGAAATATAAGTTAAATACATTTATAAAAATTTTGCTTATTGTAAAGAGTTTTGGTTTTAGTTATCATAATTAGGTAATTAAAGCATTTTAAAGCTGTTTTTCTTTTTTTTACTGTTAGACTCTGTGTAGTAATTTGCAATTATTATTATTATTATTATTTTTTAGCCTAAAAAGAGTACTGTAACATTTAGTAAAGATCCTAATGTTGTTAGTAGTCAACAGGAAGAAGATGATATTGCTAAAGGTAATAATAATTTATGGTAAACTAATTTCAGATTATGTGTTTAATTTTAAATTAGATTTTAATTAGTTTTTATATTACATTTGTAGCTATTGAACTATCTTTAAAAGAAACAAGTGCTTCACCTAAAACAAATTTATATCCTACTGCACGTCCATCTTCTCCTTCTGGTGCAATAGTTGCTTCTCCTCAAAAAGAGCCTAGGAAAGTTCGAGCTTTATATGACTTTGAAGCTGTTGAAGATAATGAATTGACTTTTAAAGCTGGAGAAATTATTCTTGTTACTGATGATAGGTAAGATTATTAATTATTATAATTATTCAAATAATTATGTCAAAATTTCCTTTTAAAGTCAAAACTTTTTGTGTATTATTGCAGTGATGCAAATTGGTGGACAGGTTCTAATCATAGAGGCGAAGGACTTTTCCCCTCAAATTTCGTCACTTCTGATTTAAATGAATATGTATTATTAAAAAAATATATTAACACAAATAATAAAAGAGTTACTAAAAAACTTTATCTTATTTTTATCATCTCTAAGATGACTTTTATGTGATCATTTTGAATGTATATTTAATTGAAAGTTTTGTTGATAGGCTCATCCAAAAATAGTAGAAAAACTGAAGTTATTAATAAAAAAGTGGGCAGAAGATTTCAAAAGCGATTCACAGTTGAGGTAGTCTATTTTTTAAATATTTTTTTCATTATCAGGTATAATAATAATTTAAAATGATTATGAAGTGTTTTATTTTTGTAATAGATTGTCATTTAATTTAATTGTATTATAGAGTTTTTTGTAATATAGTAAATAGTTTATGAATTAAAATAAATAAATATCAATGAATTGATTTAATCAAGAAAATAATGAATAATAATTGAATTCAGTAATTTTCTATGAATTTTTAAAGTTGCAGAAAATTAATAAAATTGATTTTCAAAATTCTGAACTGTACATTAATAGAAGAATTAAATAGAATTCTAATACAAAAAAAACTGTTTGTTTCTGTCTGCTTCCATTATTGAGAAATTTTGGAAAAGGACATAGAAAAAAAAAGCATGAAATTTTTAATGCCATCTGCTGGAGATTGTATACATAACCAAAGAAGTTACAATCATCCTTAACAGTATGAGAAAATAATACAAGTTTTAGAATTTGTATAAAGAATTATACAGATTCTGAAATTTTGAAATCTGGTGGTTCAGTGATGTTTTAATATTAAAACATTATTTTTTAAATATTTATTTATTTATATAAATTTATANTTTTAGTTATCATAATTAGGTAATTAAAGCATTTTAAAGCTGTTTTTCTTTTTTTTACTGTTAGACTCTGTGTAGTAATTTGCAATTATTATTATTATTATTAGCTTTTCACTAGGGCTTTAAATGTTTGTTCTTTTTAATCACTTTCTAGTAATACAGTAGTTTAAGGTACTGACATTTCTTACTGTAGTTGTTAAAGATGATACTGCAAAATCTATTAGCAAGCAGTACTGGATGAATTAATAATAATAATAATAATAATAGTATAAATTAATAATAAATCTTTCAAGTTATATATTTACCCAAGTGGATCCAAAAGTGGATTTTATTTTAGAAACAGAAAAGCAGAGATGTCTGACAAATATAAAATATTGAATGCTATTAAAAACTAATTACAAGTGGAAAAATATAATTGAGGAATGATAGAAAATAGTTAATGAGGTTATGGAATTATTATTATTTTCAAAATTTTGTATTTTTGATGGTTATTGTTTGAAATATTTGAGTTTTGAACTTACTTTTATACATTTTTTCACCTGTACAGGATATTAATGCAAAAAATATTATTATTAATTTTCTAATATATGAATATATTAATAACAACTTCAATATAAAGTGATTTATTAGATTTAGTAAAAAACATGCTATTAAATTTAGTTGGTCAATTTCAAGATTATACTCTGCTTGGAAAACAATAATTATTTAGAATATTGATTCTTAATATTTCATAGATATTTATAAGAACATATAAATTCTTTTTTAGGAGATTATAAATAGTTTATAAAATCTTAAGAATTCCATAGTTTAAGTATTTCCTAAAAAAATTTTAATTTAAAAGGGAAGAAGTAGTTACACAAATAATTAGTAGTACATTTAAAAAATTATTTTCCAAAATATATTAATGGTTGTGACAGATTTAACAGGAAAAAATATCAAACATTCTAAGTTAAAGAAATAAAGGAAAAAATTTTTATTATAAAATACTGATGAGTATTTTTATTTGAAAAGTTCTTTTCTTTTATGAAAACAATAATGCTTTATAATGAACTTAAAATGAATAAATTAATAGATATTTTCTGTGATTTGCTGATCAATGTAATTTGTTCAGGATTGAAATATTCTGAATATTTTTTTATGTAATAATAAATAGAGGACATATATTTAATTTATTTTCATTTTTTTTCAAAAAAATGTGGAAAATGAATATAATTGCTGTAGTTTTTCCTGTTAAATGGGACATTTTTTGCATAACACAAAATACTATATCAAGGATTTGTTATTAAATTAATAAGATTCTCAAATAGCAAACTTTTAATTTACCTAAATGCAAATGATATATGTATGTAATACTAACTTAATACAAGTACAGTACTTATAACATATAGGCTGAATTAAACAGAAATATTTTCAGAAGAAAACAAAATTATCATTTTTTTGTTGCCATGTTTGTTTAAAAGTTAATATTTGTCTTAATAAGAAGAAAATTTTTAAGGATAAAATTATTATGTAGTTATCTAATTTAAACTATTAAATTTTAAAATGTAACAGTTTTTAGTGTAATAAAATGCTATTCATTTTTAAAGAATTTTGTAAAATTCACAAAAAATTTTCTTTAGATATTCTTATATCTTGTAAATATTTCTTCAGTTGTCCAAATATATGTGTGTGTAAATGATTACTATAATCATATCATTCTTCAACTTACACAAATATTTATATTTTAACATTGAATTTAAAGTAATTCTATCATTAAACAGTATTTTTAGTCTTTTCGTAATATGTTTTTTATAGCTAATTATTAAATTAATTGTTAGCATATCCTGATGAATAATTTTCATTACTACTATAATTAGAGCAATGTGTGGCTATGGGACCTCTAATTGATCAGGAGTTAGAAAAGGTGGATCGAAGACATGCAGCATTGACATCATTAAGTCAGCAATTAATGGAAGCATTAAATATGTACCATGGATTGATGAAAGATATTACTCCTCCTATGGTATATGGTCACTATCCACCACCTAATCCTAGTCAAAATCCACCTCTTCCTCCAGTAAGTGAATTATCTTTTATCTTCATTAGAAAATTTAAATAAAATAAAATAAAATAAAATATCTTCTACAGCATTTTAATGGTCCATTACCACCCAATTCTTTTCCACCGCAACCACCAGGAGCAAACTATCCTTCGTTTCAATCTGCAAATACGGTTCAGTATTTACCATCTCAATTGCCAGCAACTGGTAAGTTCAGAAAATATTTTATATATAGAGGTGTGTGTAATATAATTATATATTTACTGTAAACAATATATAAAAATATAAAAAGTTATATGTATAATTTTTCTGTTTTTCTAACTAAATAATAATTTCATGAAGACAATCTTTAGTTTAGCAGGAAAGTTCTATTGCAGTACAAACATTTCCAACTATTTATATAGGCATCTTCAAGTACAAGTGTTTTTATATATGTTTTAATGAGTTTATATGTGAAATTGTTATAACTTATTTTTTTTATAACAAAAAACATGAGATTCAAAATAATAATTCTAAATTAAGTAAACCTTAAGAAGAAAGTTCAGAGCAGTCTCAAAATTTGTATTACACATATCAGTAAATACCAAGTAAATATTATAATTTAATATGAATATTAAACTGAGAATCACATGTATAATCAAAATTTCAACATCTGCTGCTCAAAATTTCAACATCTTTCAAACACAGATAATCTGTAGATTATCTGCTCAAAATTACCATAATTTTTCATAAAATTTTTTATGTTCTTGAGTTTATTTCTGATATCTCTGAAAATCACTAAATAAATTTTTATTCTAATCTTTTTCCTATATTTAGGCATACCTCAAACAAATACAGCAAATCCAACTAGTAATACTTCTCATGTAGGAAATGAAGTACCACCAATGAATTTACCTCCTGCAAGTGGTAATCAGCCTTCACATCCACCTTTATTTAACCATCCAATGACTACATTTAACAGGTAATAATTTGATTTCTTTTAGTAAGAAATATGATTACATCAATAATTTTATTATTATTATTATCATATATATATATTTGATTGAAAAGAGCATTTTCAAGTTTAACATAGATAAATAAATTTAAATTTGTTGAATTGTAGATGGTGATCTAACATTAAAAGTTTAAAAAATTACAGAAGCAATTGTACTATTTTAAGTTTTTTAATATAAATCCTATTCAAACAAAAATTGTTAAAACAGTATAATAAAAATAAAGAATACAGTAGAACCTCGATTATCCGGACTAATTGGGGATGAAGGTAGTCCGGATAAGGAAAAATCCGGATAATCGAAACAGATACTTTGTCTTTTAATGATAATACAACACGTTTTCTTTTCGATGACATATCGGTAATATTAAAAGTAAATACTGTATTTAAATCGTGATCAAATTTTCAAGAAACAAACGTTCGTATTGAATTTGGACTACTACTGACCAACGCTAACAGACTACCTATTATTTAAAAGGCCCTCTAATGGCGCAAGAAGACGGATTTTATAAAATAAAAAGCAGTCGAAACTGCATTTTTATGAATAAAAATTTGACAAACTATTTATCGTTTTATGACGACTAAAATTTTTTCGTCGCGTTCGCGGCTTTTAAGTAATGCGTAAACCTTCGAGGCGCGAGGCCCTTCGGACTGCGAGGCATAGGCGGTGGCCCACGTCGTCCATGCCTTACGCCGCCCTTGGTCATAGAAATGATGTAATTTGAATATAAATTATTTATAAATACGTATGTCAAGTTATATTTTTATTACGACGCAAAATATATTTAAGAGTTTACGGCCACTGTGCCGGGTGAGACATTGTTGAAACAAAAAAAAAGTTATGCATTCCATCACGTACATAAACAGTGTCGTAATTCGCCAAATGCAAATCAGCAAATTCGTAAAATTTTTTGTTTATTTTGAACAATCCGGATAATCGAAAATCCGGATAATGGAGTTCCGGATAATGGAGGTTCTACATTTTTGTGCAAATAATTTAAGGCAAATTTCTCAATATATAAGAAGTAAAATATAACAATAAAATGTAGAGTATGTTATGAGATGATTCTTACTCTGTTCTAATAATAATCAATGAAATTATTAAAGGCAAATTTTATCTTTTTGGATATTCTGAAAAAATCTTTCTGAAATAAATGTTTGTTAATTTTTTGGTGTACTGTCCATTAATTAATTAATTAATTAAACATGAATATTTTATTTAGTACTGTTAAAACAAAAGTGTGTGCTTTAAAATGTACTTTTTGTTATAAAATATTGCAATAACTTTATACATTGATGATGATATAAATCTTTTTAAAAAGGAAAAAAAAAACAAATATTTCTGATTTTAATTATTAAAATTGATTTACATTTTATTTTCATTATATTTTTAAAAATTGTGAAATAACATTCATAGCCAATTTCAACCAACCTTTGAGAAATTTGTTTTTAAATTTTAACATCAAACCTTGTTAGTGCTAATGAAATGTTAAATTTTTCCTTATTTTAAAGTGTTTGAGTGTTAATGTTTCTAACAGCTCTGTAAGTTAAAATCAAGATGACAGGTTATAAGTTTAATGTAAATTTGTTATATATTGAGTGTCTTGAAGAATAGGACTATAAAAAAGTATTTATCATTTATACAGAGCAGTTTTAATAAATTTCAGTTTATATAAATAATCTATTCTGCTTACTACTGTATTGCAGAAATTACTACTTTTAGTCAAATACTAACCTAATGAGCACACATCAATTTGGATATAGTTATGAGTATAAGTTTAATGATAGCTTTTTTTAAGGCTAGACTTATTATACCATTTTAGGAATATAGATGAACTATGAACTACATTATTTTTATTAAGGTTTTCTTTGTTGATATACATTTTGGACAGAGTCCCTCTTCAGTCAATTTATTCTAATGGCAATGTACCCCAAATTTATGTAGACTACCACATATAAACTGTGTTGAAGTTTTCCCTTGTCTTTCTTGACATTGGTCTTTGGATATTCAAATTGGTACGTGTTGAATATTTTTAATTTACTTCTACCATTAATATTTTTAAGATATAGTTGATATAATGAAGGATAACTATGTACTGATTTAAAAAGTACTTTAAAAAGCTATCATTTTGCTTATATTTGTAGTTTGATCCACACAAGAAGCACACTGTAGTATTGCATATTGTTTTTTATATAAAAGAAAAAAATTTGAGCAACATACAAACATCAGAATCAAATGAATATACATTTTTATAAATGATTTACTCTGTTGAAATTTTTATTATATAACATTTATCTTTATGTGTAAATTATAAATTATTTTGTTTTAGTGTGTAATACTTATAAAACAATGTTGCCCTTGTCTCTATCTAGCTTGCCACCAGGATCAACTAACTATACCAGTACTTATCAAACTCCTGGACAGAATATTATCCCATCCATTAGTACAGGAACTCCAGCTACTGGGCCCTTTCCCATTCATGTGACTCCTAATTTTCCTCAGACTCAAAGTATTCAACATCAACCACTTTTGTAAATTATTATTTCAATATAAAAATTGTGTGAAAGATTTTCTAGATGCAAGAATGAAAACATCATAAATTTCAATCTCTGAAATTTGTTTTTCTGTTTTCAGTATTTGCAAATTGATTGTCAACAGATAAAAACAAACTTTTTCTTAAATTGGTTGATCAAAAAGAGAGGAAAATATATCTGTTAACAGTGAATTGCCATTCATTTAGTTACGAAAACATATAAAAATAAATGATAAATGCCATCACAAAAAATGTTATGGGTAATTCCAGTTTTGATATAATTGCAATGCGGTATGCCAAAACAAGTATCGTATGAAAATAAATGTTGATAATTGTATTATAGTATGTTATTTGTAAGAAATGATTGTGAGTAGTATAAAAGTTTTATTTCTGGAAATTTTTGGACAGATAATATACATATATCAAATTTGTGCAAACACTATATTTTTCAGTATTTATAATTTCAAAAATAAGTGTCCATTTTTCAATGTGTTGATTGGTGAATTGACTAGCTAGCCATATATCAATAAATTAAATGATTGATGCAAAGTATTCAATTAATCAACACAATGAAATATGTATTTATATGTAATTGCTTTGTGATTAATTACAAATGCTTTTTCTTTTTCCACTTGAAAATTTGGTTGTAAATATGTTAACGTGACTGAATGTACATTATTACAATTGTCAGAGTATTTTTACCAATAAGACAACAAATAATGTATCATACAATATATATATATGCATATTGAAATCATAAACAAATTTTTCATAATATATAATTATTATTTCTTAGCGGGATATTTTCAGATCTTTTGAATACTAGTTTAATTTTTGTCTTTTCATCCATAGGAAAATCTTATCTTCAAGTAAATTTTATGCTAAATTGTAAAATATTCATTGTCGACTTTATTTTGTAATTTTCTATTTTTATGTATTTCTTTTATGCAATTTGTAGACATTGCACATAGTGTACAGAATCTGGTGTTAAGAACAAAATGTAAACAGAAAAATAAAAGATTTCTTAATACAAAAAAATGTTAAAAATATAATTTTTCAGTTAAAAATTATAGTATAGATATTTATTTTGTATATAGAAAAGTTAAAAAAAAAAATAGCAGGCAGAAAAAGTTTAGTTTAAGAATTTTATTGGAATTTTTGTCAAATTGTAATTAAAAGAAAATAAGATTTTCATATTAATAAATATTTTAAAAATATTTAACAAGAGAAATTTTATTGTTGTTGTGAATGATATAAATTTTAAATCACTTTATATGATAGCGATGTATAATAAATTCATTATCAGCTTGTTTGCATAAATATGAAAAGTTTATGCCTTCAATAATACAAAATATACTAAAATGTTATTTCATGTCTGTTATGTAATTTTTACTGTGGAATAAAAATTAAACAACAGATATGGAAAGTCATTTTCATAAGAGATGACATTAATATACTATGAATTTATTTAATTTTCATATTTTTAAATATATGTTCAGGATATTTAGTTAATATGTTTAATTTGTGAAATTCAATAATTTAACTTAGAAAAGAGATTAAATTCAGTTAAGCCATTTTCATTGTTCTAAATAGAAACTTCAATCAAAATATAAAATGCAATTATAAAATCCTAGGATATAGAGTTTCTGGGAGATAATTTTACAATTTTTAAAAATTATTTCATAAACATTTCAGTCTTGTGCATTCAAACATTATAGAAATAAATCTTGACTTATCACAAATAGCATCAAACTGCTTAACTTTTAAATATAATACTCTTCAGTATTAGGGGTATTTAAAAGAATGTGCTCAGCAAATAATTAGATTATCATAACAAACCTTTTATGTTGCTGAGAGTTTTATTGAAAAGTAACATTTTCGGCCTATTTGATAGGCCATCCATCCTCAGGTTAAACCAGAGAATTGGAACATCGGCATTCCAAAAATAGAATACATATATTTAAATTGAAAAATTGACAATGGAAAAAATAAGAAAATAACAGAAAAATAATATATATAAATATAAAATAAAAACAAACTGAGATATAGTAATAAAAATAAAAATCTACTAATAATACTTTGAACAAACATTAAAATCAATTATTAAGGTATATTGATGAAACATGCAATTATAAACTAAGGTATAAATTATGAGTTCATGGCAAACTTTTCAACTATAAATTTCCAAGCTGATGGTAGGCCTTCTATGTCCCTTGCATTTATGCATGCCTCTTCCAGTTTGTTTCTGTAAATTTCAATTTTCTCAGCAGTCCTTGCTAATGTTGGTGTGCAAGGGTTTGACAATATCCACTTCATCCCATTTCACTATCAAGCCTTTAGTCTGCACCATCTGGGAAAGTACTGTTGTATTGGAATCTTTTAGGGAGGAAGTTGTGTTCTTTAAGCCTTACTCCCAGGTTTCTTGTTGTGATGCTAATATATTCTTTCTTGATTCCTAGTTGTATGTCTTCATAAGGAATCTTGTACACCCCTGCTTTTTCTTCTTTCTTAATGTTATCTTTGTCATTCCTTAAAATTGTATATAGGTTCAGAGCTCTTTTCAGAACCATTCTTGACTCCTTACAGTCCACAATTTCTTTCATAATTCCTTTCATATTTCTGTAATATGTAAACTTTGTGACCTTACTGGGATCATAGTTGAAAAGTTTACCATGAACTCATAATTTATACCTTAGTTTATAATTGCATGTTTCATCAATATACCTTTAACTTATTTTAATGTTTGTTCAAAGAATTTAGTGGATTTTTATTTTTATTACTATATCTGAGTTTGTTTTTATTTTATATTTATATATATTATTTTTCTGATATTTTCTTATTTTTTCCATTGTCAATTTTAGAATTTAATACATGTATTTTATTTTTGGAACACCAATGTTCCAATTCTCTTGTTCAATCTGAAGATGGTCTATTGAATAGGCCAAAAACGTTTTCAATAAAACTATCTCAGCAACATAAAAGGTGTGTTATATATAATGATAATTAGGGGTATTTGTGATGAGATATTTTTCTTACTTTTAGAAATGCAGCATTCTAAAAGGGATTGACTATAGAAGCATCTATGTGAAAAATTTATTATCTAAAAATAAGATTTGTAGCAGGGAAGAGAGACAATATGCTTTTAAGTTAACTAAAATTTATTTTCAAAGAATATATTTTTGAGTCTTTCTCATTTCATTTCTACAATAAATGATTTCTGGAACAGCTTTTCAAACTTTCAAAATTGAGCAAATACAGTTAGCAAAAAATTTAGCAACGAGTTTTATAACTTTTTCAGCTATTATGAGATCTTATTTAGAAAATAACTTTTGTTTTTAATTACAATATATAATAACGTAACAGATGGTATTATACACAATTTTATTATCAAACGGTAAAATGCTTAATTTTAAGAGTAGTGATCAGTTTCATAAAAAATTGTAAATATTAATAAAGTATAACATCTTCATTAAGTCTAATTCCCACTTGAGATATGACACATGGCTCCCTCTATCTACCCACCCCCTCAATATTTCACCACCAAAATTTAATAGCATCAATGCCGTTCATACACAAGTTGCTGTGCCAAATTTTGTTTCTTTATCTTCACCCTGTCCTGAGAAATTAAGTGAAATAAACACCCATACATACATCCACAGAATTTTATTGCTGTTTTTTTTTACTTTTTTTGGGTTCAGGAGATCTCAAAACATGGAGACTTGCAAGAAAATCTCTGATGGTCAAATTTGACATATAGTGATGCCTCGTATAACGGACGCTGCGAACAACGGACTTTCTGTTTGGCTGTTACGTGACTCGAGCAATGGACTGGCTGCAAACAACAGACTTTCCATTCGGCAGTTATGTGAGGCGAACAACGGTCTTTCTGTGAATAAGTGCGAATGATGTTTCCACTCTTTTGCCGTTGCCAATGACAATCTGCTATTTTTATAATATATTAGTATTGTTAGAATATATTATTAGTATATCTGAAGTACAGAGCTCCCGTTGGAATTCGGCTTGCTCCCTTGTTTATTACGTACATCACCTCAGTGCAGTGTATTTACATTTATTCAAGTGTTGTGCAAATCATGGCTTCTAAAAAAACAGAAAGATGATTTGAATTGAAACAAAGCAAGACATCATCAGAAGGAGTGAAAGTTGACAAAAACTTCCTTGTCCAATGGGTAGAGGTTCAGGAGTTTACCAACACTCATTATCCAAACAGAGCTGAGGCCAACAGGATCAATCACCCTTGCCCGTCATTTCCGACAGGTGTTGAAGAAGAGAGAGAAACAGACCACCTTGGACATGTTTTTTTAAGAAGCAAGCTGCCAAAAAACAGGATGGAACAAGAGGAGATGATCCTGCAAGCTCCGGTAGCCTCTCCTGAATCTTACTCCGATTAAAAACAATAAAGAGACCTGCTGCAATGTGTAAAAAGTCTATATCTGTATCAATGTGTGAAGAAAGTGTTCCGCCATCTCCTCCTTACATTATCTGACTACCTAGCATAATTGGTAACTGCTCCATTTTCATTTTTTTTTAATAGTACAGTATGATTATTCTATGCTGCAAAACGAATTATATGTTTTAACATGTATTTCTATGGGAAAATGCGTTTCGTATAATAGACTTTTCACTTAACAGACGTGTACCTGGAATGGATTAAGTACGTTATACGAGGCACCACTGTAATTCCAATACTTTCCTTGTTAAGTATACATAACAGCTGGGAAAATAAAATTAAAAAGAATATTCCTATACATGCATTCAGAAATTAATTGAATGTTCTCAATTAATTTCTGAATGCATGTATAGGAATTTGTGAACATAATAAAAATCTTTGTTAAAATATAAAATTCTAAATTTAATATAAAAAATTATTAGAAAAAATAGTATCACAGTGATTGGCTTGTATGCAATTCTAAAAGATCTTAAGCAACAATTCACTTAGAGAATTGTGAATAAATTTTTTAAGTATGAAATTATTAGAAAGATAAAGATGTTTTGAAAACAAAATTTTAAACATTTATAACACAGATTTGATTTCAATGAAAAATCTTTAACTGTAAACTTGTCAACTTCAAAACTGATAATACATTAAAACTGTCAAATTTTGAAATATTTTATGAAATTGTAAAACTATTGAATACTTTTAATATAAACATGAACAAACTTTTTGAAGAAGTTATGTTTATTAACGAACATTTATAATATCGTATTAATCATCTAATTGGCAAACAAAATATACTGCCATGAATAAATGGAATATTTTTAAAAAACATAACATTAGATAGGTTAATTTATTTAAAGTTATATCATACATTTTAAGCATTATCGTTTATAGAAAATTGTTTTTTTTTATCATGAACAGACTGATGAAAGGAATAGGTGTTTCATTGAACTTATAAGCATCAATTGTAAAAGAAGGTGCTTACAATCTTGCGAAAAGGTCAAATGATGTGGAACTATTGAAAATGATTAAAAATATAAGTTCAGACATAATGAATGAACAATTTATATCTGTATATATGGTGTTATATTCAGTTGTTGATGATAATTACCTAAATTATATAGGGTGATTTCAAAATGAATGGGACAAAAAGAATGTACATCTGTGACTGCTGTAAATGATTTATTTTGTTAATACAAATTTTCCAGAAAATACACTATCCAAGTTTTTAGAGATGTTCAATGTGGGCCCTTCCTGTTACACTACAAATGTCTATGCGGTAATCCAATTCTGCCACACTTGTGACAGAATATCTTGTGTTATTGAGCCCAACACATCACTTATCCACTCTTTCAATTGCTGTAAGTCCTGAGGAAGTGGGACATGAACACTTTGTTCTTCACAAACTCCCAGAGAAAAAAATCATACAGCATTAGATCTGGTGATCTGGGCAGCCAAAAAAGGAATGGCACATCATTTGTCTCAGCACGGCCAATCCAGCAATGGGGTAGATTCTTGTTGAGGTAATCATGTATGTCTCTGTGCCAATGTGGTGGAGCACAGTCTTGCTGCAGAATGAAGTCAGGAACCACTTCATCTAACTGAGGCGGCAACCACTCAGAGAGCATGTCTCAGTAGACAAAACCAAATAGTATTTTCCACAAAGATAAAGGGCCAAACACAGCTGTTGGTTATGGCACAGAAAACACTTACCTTCGGAGAATCCCGTTCATGTGACAGTGTCAAATGCTGATTATCCGAGCCCCAAAAGTGTAAATTATGGAGGTTAACTTTGCCACATAAGTGAAAGGTGGCTTCATCTGTAAATACCAGTCTGTTGGCGAAATCATCAACTTCTAGCTTTGTTTGCAAATCCATACAGAATACTCAATGCAGTAGTTTGTCGGTACTTTTTAAAGTCTGTATCATCTAAAATTTGAATGACTTGAATTGTAGATGCTTGCATAACATGCACCACACTATTGTTTGGGGCACATTCAGTTCTGCACTGGCACAATGCGTAGATTTTGTTGGACTTTGTGAAAACGTTTCACGAATCTTTTCCACTATTTCGTTTTTGACCGGGGTGTTCGTCCCATGCTTTTTCCCTTGCATAAGCAGCCTGTCTCCTCAAACTACTTCACCCACCATATGATGTTATGACAATGAGGTGGTCTTTACCAAATTTTGTCCAAAAATGTCTCATAACAACAATAGGTGATGAAGCGTTTGTGTATTCCAACACACAATAAGCTTTCTCTTGTGGGGAGGTCGCCATTTGGAATAGCAGTGCCTCTGGTGTCAATTTCGTATGTAGAATTTTTGTTGTTGCAAGATAAAACTTCTATACTTATACTTTCATGCTATATTTGCATTTGCTAAATAAATCCATTACATAAATTGTATGCAGCTCGTCTTTTTGTCCCATTCATTTTGAATCACCCTGTATAGTGTTATACTAAATTATTGTTAATTGCCACCTAAAGTAATCCAAAGTAAATCATAATTTTATTATTAATATACTTAATTTTCTTTTATTATTCCCCCTTTTTTTTATTGTTGATATGTCCTACATTAAAAATCTTAAAATGTGGCAACCTTAACTTGAATGGACTAGAAAAATTATGCAAAGATGGTGTCAAAATTTTTGTTACCATTTTGTCTATAAAATCTCGTATAAAAAAGTCATTTTATGTAAGACATATATGCTGCATGTGCCATTTTCTTTTAATATATTTGTAATCATGATAAAATGATGATAAAAATATTTATTTTATACCTATATTACCATATCCTTATAGAATTTCCCAGTCAGGTTCTCTTTTATGTCATTGAGAAACATAGAAGAAAAATTTTATTTGTTTTGATATATTTTATTAGCTGATTGAGCAAAAATATGAATGCAATTTTCAATCATATTTTTAATTTTATTTAAAATACGAGGTCTGTTCAAAAAGTTTCCAAACTTTTTGAATAGTACACCTCCAGTTGATTATTTTTTAATCTGCTTGGAAGAGTTGTGTCTGCTCATCGGAGAAAAAGCCAATACATGGCTAGAATCTCCATATGAACCCCGAAAGAAAGAAGGGAGGTTTCTGCAGACACAACTCTTTCTAAGTAACCTCCTTCAATCTGTTTGTTGATACCTTGTTTTGGTGATTAGTTAAGGCCATTTATGTGAAGGGGTGTTTGTGGAGGTCGGCAAAAAATCGGATCCAGAGAAATGAGCTCTTTGAAGGATTTTGTGAAATTCTGTGTGAAACTCGGAAAATCCTTCATGCAAACTTCCCACGGGGGTGATGTGAAACATCCCCCTGCCCCAAAAAAGCTCGACAAGTTCACTCAAATGTTAAGGTAATGTTGACTGTTTTTTTCGATGCAATGGGGGTTGTGCATCACGAATACCTACCTACAGGCCAGACAGTCAAGATGGAGTGCTACCTGGGAATTATGAAATGCCTAAGGGATAGAATCAAGCGAAAATGGCCAGAACTTTGGAGGAGCAGCAAGTGGTTTTTTCACCATGACAATGCGCCGGTTCATTCGTTACTCAGAATTCGTAAGTTTTTGAAAGATGGTTGTGTAACTTCCATGTTAGTCTCTTTATCAGAGATATCAGAGAACTCACTTTTAGACTGAGCTTCTGATGTTTTTGAGAGTTTAGTAAGGGTTACCCTTACTAAACTCTCAAAAACATCAGAATTGTAATTTTTAATTTTTGTTTATTAAGTGGGTTCTTGTTAGCCATTTTAGAACCAACACTTTTGGTTGTTGAACATGGCTTAGGTAAAGGGTTTTTGGCTTTGCAGTCTCCTTTTCTGTTTGTTTGCACTGGATCAGAAGGCATTTGGCATGATGAATAAGAGATTCATTTGGGGAGACAAAAGTATCTGTTTGAACCCCACAGGTCTTGGTGGATTTCAAGATAACTGCAAAGTTCATTTGTATTTTTGGTTCATCTAATGAAACCAAGTGACGGGCCTCTGTGTAAGGCAAATTATTAGTTGTTTTCACCTGTTGAATCTCTCTCTCTCATTGCCATGAAGGATATTTCTGGGAGTAGGCAGGGTGGACACCTTTGCAATTTACAGTTTGGGTTGCTGTACAGACAGTACTCTTGTGACCTTTTGTTCCACACTGTGTGCACACACTTTTACCATAACAGGATTTTTGGAGTATTCAAAATGCTGGCAAGTGAAGCAGCATATTGGGTTTGGTGTGTGTGGACAAACTGGGCAACACAGGTATCTTGCAGCAACAGAAGGTGGCAATGTCAGCTTGTTAAATGTCAAAATTAGGTTTATTGTAGGTATCAACTTGCCTTCTCAATGCCTTGAACAGTAGTGATACCTTGATCAGAAAGTCCACTCAGACTATCTGATTCTTTTTCAGACATCATAGCAATCTCAGATATAACACCACATGATGAGTTAGTATCACACCATATGGTAGCTTAATTTCGATGTTTCCTAAAGTCTTCATTGCCAAAAAGTCTTGCTGATTGCTGAGGTGATGTAGTCTCCAGCAGTAGGTCTACTGATCTCAATTTTTGTACTTTTTTTGGATGCCCAAGAATTGACTCTAATAGCTTCTGAGTCAGAAAAGTAGAGCATTTTGACAGTGATTTTTCTCCAGTAGCCTGCACTATCAAGTAGGCTGGCTATTGTTTGTCGGCAATTGCTCTGTATGTGGACATTTCATAATTTTTGAGTCCATGATTTATAGAAAGTTATTCAACTCCCAGTGATCCCACCCACCATGGGGTCCAATGAGGGGATACCATCACATGGGAGATTCCCATAGACTGTCACACCAGGGTTTCCCAGGAGTTATACTCTCACAATGTAGTCAAGAAGAGCACATCTTGTCTGACATGACAAAGCTATCAAGCCCAAAAACGGGTTGAAATTAAACATTTATTATAGAAATTTATAAAAAGAAAAATTAGAAAAAACCTCCTTTGTTAAAACTAAAAAAATACTATTAATGTAAAAACATGATGCAATAAATGTAAATGAGCATCCTCCAGTAGAGATGGACCTTTGACAAGATGTTCATATATAAATAATTAGAACATAGAGAATTTTGAAAAGGGGAAAGGTTTATGATAAAAAGGACATTGCATCGGGTCGTTAAAATTCTAAGAGGTCATAGACTAGACAACAATGAGGTAAAATGTAAGTGCATGTTCAAAATCCCATCAACACTTTCCGTCCAGAGTTAACGGATGGTGTCGGGTAAATTCCCTGAAGCAGACCTTTCTCATAACCCGAACAGGTCTCATCTTTCGCTTAGGGACAGACAAGGGACCAATTGGGGAGCAGGAAAAAGAGATATGGAACCAATCAGGATAGGTGAAAAGGGGAGAACAGCAATTGATATAATCTTGATCTTCAAGGGCGTGAGGGACTCTCCAAAAACGTTCTGACACAAAAAGACGGTGTATGTCAACACCCTCAGGACGAAGTTTTCTGTCTTTGTGCTGATACTGAAGCTGTGCCGCCGACCAATGGAGTCTCCCCACCTGTCTCACACTGCCTTGGGGCCACCTGTGACGACGAACAACAAAAACATCGATGCTCAGGAAGTGAACTACAAGACAACATTGACACTCGGGACTTCCTAATAGCCGATTGTGTTCAGAAATATTTGTTTCATTAGTGTAAGTTTGTTTTATGCTAAAATAAACGGATTTTTTGTAAGATACTTGTTATCTTGTCTCCTCCACCACACCCACACGCGATCATCCCTAGACTTTTAGGGGGAATTAACTATCCCTCCTAAAAGTCGGCTAACTTACAAAGCAGGGACATGTCTGCCTGATCTGCATTGATCGGTTGACTCTGGGCCAAAGTCAGAATTGACTCAGTGATCAGCTGATTGACTCAAATGGAGCCTGATTTGAGCCTCCCATTTATATGAAGCAAGGACCAAAGCAGTGTGTTTGGAACAATTAGTCGTCTCTCAACTGCTAGGATCCTCATTTCCATCATACAGGTCACCATGCATGGCAAACATATGGGTGGGATATATTGGATCCCACCCACGTGTTCAGATCCAATACATGATAAATAAGAGATAATAAATCATTTCTGGGAGGTCCCCTCACCAAGGACAGGAACCCACATCGAGGAGAGGATTTTTAGCTACTCTTGACCCTCTCCCTCCATTATGTATAATGAATACTTAGGAAAACATTGTCCTTTAATTACATATACAACAAATATAAGATAATTTAACAAAATTTAACACTGGAGGACAATCTTTCAATGACAATCACCCTGGGTCCTTATACAGTTTTGTCCCAAAATTCTGAGTTTCCTCCCCCATTAGTCCACGTGTTGTTCTCATGGGTGTGAATTGGATTGTGGAGTGTTGACCACCCTGTATTCAAAGAGTGTGAAGAAAGTAGAGAGATAACAAAACACACACACACACCTAGCATCACCAAGTTTATTTATAATAATAATATTAGGAATGGTATCAAACAAGTAGCAGACATAATACTCGAAAATGGTTTACAAGAGCTCCAAACATACAGTATTTTAAGAAATGATAAAGATAAACTAAGAATAGAAAAAACAGGCTTATACAAAATATCATTTGAGAACCAACAATTGGAAATAAAAAAGACTAGCTTCCTTTATGTGACACCAATATAGTCATTTGCCCCAAACATCATAAATATAGCATTGAAAAAGGACATTGTAACACTATTGTCCAAGATGGCACAACTGGAAGACACTACAGTCAAATGAATTGAGGCTAACATAATTAGAACGCTTCATTCCCCTACATTGGGAAACAGCAAAGAAAAAAATACCAGAATGCAGAAGGATTACCATTGGCATGGAAATTCAACTTAAAAAGAAAATTGTAATATAGGAACTCATAGTTTGCATCCACCTGGTAAATACAATACATATTATTTATTTAATTTATTGCTGTTAGTATTATCACATATTTATTTAGTTTGTTTGCTACTAATTTATATTTTATTTATTTCATTTTACATTTTTGTATTCTTTATTTTAAATTTATATTTTCAATTATATCTGATCAAATGTTCCATCATTCCATTTAAATAAATTTAAATACTGTGTTACAGCTGACGGTGACCAATTGAATTCAAATTAAAAACAATCAGAATAGTACAAATAAAGATTCCTCAGCAAATCTAAGGTTAACTATTAATTAGTAAGTTAATTATTGAGAAATAATTATAAAATTTAACGATAATATATTCAATTCAATTAATATTGCATTAAACATTGAAGAAAACCTTTTTGAATTCAAGTGATCATAATGAATACTGCTGATATTACCTGTAAGGACAAACCAAAAGTAACTGTTTTAAAATCTGTTTTAATGGAAAGCAGTGAAATCCTACATTCCATGATCAAAAACTGTCCAGAAAATATAGTGTCACATTCCCACACTTATCTACTGACCATATTTGAATGAGTAAAGTTTTACATATTCATAATTGTGTTTTAAGTGGAAACATTTAGCTTTTATCTTATATTTTTATGTCTGTTTACAGATACATGAAAACAAGAGAAAATTAATTTCTTTTGTGGAAGGACTTCAAATATATGAAATTGCCGTAACATCTAAAATTGTTGGTCGTGATGGTTTTTGTGAAACCTATCTCATTCAAACAATACATGTTTATTCTGTTGGCAAAGCATATAAATCTGTCCGTAAACATGACAATTTCTTGTTAAAATATAACTGTTAGAAAACATTTTCTTCCACTATATTAAAGATGGTTAAGAACATTATCATATACTGTGAAGAAGAAACACTTGGCAGAATTATTTCATGTCCAATATATGAAGATTTATTGGAAATACAATTGTTCAATGCTTAATTATTTGGACAAAACTCAAAATTCCATTTCTAAATACAGGTAACCCCCATATAACATGGTGCTTTTATAGCACGGATTCACTCTAACACGGTTTGAGAATTGGGAATATCCCAGTATAACATGGTGCTTTTATAGCACAGGTTTAATCTAACATGGTTTGGGAATTGGATAAAACCCTCATACAACATGAAATGTAATAAAGGGTGCATTCTTATATACCTCTGCACGAGCATTCTAATTGTTTTCGTGGCTACTTTGAATGCTCTTTCAACAAATATCCATTTAATGGTTAAATTTTACAATTGGGACCCTTCTTTTGCCTCTAAAAGCTCATTTTAGAATTATAGATTCCTCCATCACGATACTATCAGTAGTGCGGTGTTGCCATCTTTCTTTAACTGTCATTCCTAAATGCCTACAAACAGCAGTGCACTCCCGTTGCAGAGCAACCGCTATTAATTAATGAACACACCCAAAAACTGTTACNATTTGACTAAGTGGATTGTTTTAAGATTTAAAAAGTAAAGAATATTTTGTTATTTTTATGTATGTTTCTTTACAATGCTATATTTTATAATAATTATATTGAGAGATTTTCATACATAAAATCTTTAGAATTTTTATCACTTTTAGATGTTAATAATTTTAAATATTATGAAAAACAATTTTCCAAAGCAAGTTTTAATTCTCAAATCAAAAAATTCTCCATAAAATTTACTTAATCTAAATTATGTAGTGAATTGCAATATTTATTATATTCACATCCATACTATATTGCCAAGTCACTCTTACACATAAAACATATTATAATTAATGACAATGTGAACAAAGATGTACTAAAAGAATTATATGATTTAATATCGTTAATTTTTATGATACCATCTATGAGTGTGTCTGTTGAGTGCAGTTTTTCAACCATGAAGCAAATTGATACATTAGCAAAGAACACTCAGTCAGAGGAAAGATTGTCGTCACTAACATTGCTTTCAATAGAAAAAGAGCTTTTAAATACTTTGATGGAATCAATGATGAGCAATTTTTACGATAAAGTAATTATTCGGCAATTTTTTCCGCAAAGTTATTAGAGTTAGTTTATGAAAATAATAAAAACAAGTTCTTATATCTTTGTTTCATGTCAATGTATCTATTTTAGAATTAAAATAAATAAACTATTTATTTTTGTCATTTCCAGTATTTGTTTAAAATTTTTATGGAAACACAGCTTCCCTATCATCAAATGTCACTGCATGCCACTGCTCCCAACATGGGGACATCCCAGATTCATTTGCAAATTGGGCCACAACAGTGTTATAATTTTTTTTCAGATGTCATNAAAAAACCTCCTTTGTTAAAACTAAAAAAATACTATTAATGTAAAAACATGATGCAATAAATGTAAATGAGCATCCTCCAGTAGAGATGGACCTTTGACAAGATGTTCATATATAAATAATTAGAACATAGAGAATTTTGAAAAGGGGAAAGGTTTATGATAAAAAGGACATTGCATCGGGTCGTTAAAATTCTAAGAGGTCATAGACTAGACAACAATGAGGTAAAATGTAAGTGCATGTTCAAAATCCCATCAACACTTTCCGTCCAGAGTTAACGGATGGTGTCGGGTAAATTCCCTGAAGCAGACCTTTCTCATAACCCGAACAGGTCTCATCTTTCGCTTAGGGACAGACAAGGGACCAATTGGGGAGCAGGAAAAAGAGATATGGAACCAATCAGGATAGGTGAAAAGGGGAGAACAGCAATTGATATAATCTTGATCTTCAAGGGCGTGAGGGACTCTCCAAAAACGTTCTGACACAAAAAGACGGTGTATGTCAACACCCTCAGGACGAAGTTTTCTGTCTTTGTGCTGATACTGAAGCTGTGCCGCCGACCAATGGAGTCTCCCCACCTGTCTCACACTGCCTTGGGGCCACCTGTGACGACGAACAACAAAAACATCGATGCTCAGGAAGTGAACTACAAGACAACATTGACACTCGGGACTTCCTAATAGCCGATTGTGTTCAGAAATATTTGTTTCATTAGTGTAAGTTTGTTTTATGCTAAAATAAACGGATTTTTTGTAAGATACTTGTTATCTTGTCTCCTCCACCACACCCACACGCGATCATCCCTAGACTTTTAGGGGGAATTAACTATCCCTCCTAAAAGTCGGCTAACTTACAAAGCAGGGACATGTCTGCCTGATCTGCATTGATCGGTTGACTCTGGGCCAAAGTCAGAATTGACTCAGTGATCAGCTGATTGACTCAAATGGAGCCTGATTTGAGCCTCCCATTTATATGAAGCAAGGACCAAAGCAGTGTGTTTGGAACAATTAGTCGTCTCTCAACTGCTAGGATCCTCATTTCCATCATACAGGTCACCATGCATGGCAAACATATGGGTGGGATATATTGGATCCCACCCACGTGTTCAGATCCAATACATGATAAATAAGAGATAATAAATCATTTCTGGGAGGTCCCCTCACCAAGGACAGGAACCCACATCGAGGGGAGGATTTTTAGCTACTCTTGACCCTCTCCCTCCATTATGTATAATGAATACTTAGGAAAACATTGTCCTTTAATTACATATACAACAAATATAAGATAATTTAACAAAATTTAACACTGGAGGACAATCTTTCAATGACAATCACCCTGGGTCCTTATACAGTTTTGTCCCAAAATTCTGAGTTTCCTCCCCCATTAGTCCACGTGTTGTTCTCATGGGTGTGAATTGGATTGTGGAGTGTTGACCACCCTGTATTCAAAGAGTGTGAAGAAAGTAGAGAGATAACAAAACACACACACACACCTAGCATCACCAAGTTTATTTATAATAATAATATTAGGAATGGTATCAAACAAGTAGCAGACATAATACTCGAAAATGGTTTACAAGAGCTCCAAACATACAGTATTTTAAGAAATGATAAAGATAAACTAAGAATAGAAAAAACAGGCTTATACAAAATATCATTTGAGAACCAACAATTGGAAATAAAAAAGACTAGCTTCCTTTATGTGACACCAATATAGTCATTTGCCCCAAACATCATAAATATAGCATTGAAAAAGGACATTGTAACACTATTGTCCAAGATGGCACAACTGGAAGACACTACAGTCAAATGAATTGAGGCTAACATAATTAGAACGCTTCATTCCCCTACATTGGGAAACAGCAAAGAAAAAAATACCAGAATGCAGAAGGATTACCATTGGCATGGAAATTCAACTTAAAAAGAAAATTGTAATATAGGAACTCATAGTTTGCATCCACCTGGTAAATACAATACATATTATTTATTTAATTTATTGCTGTTAGTATTATCACATATTTATTTAGTTTGTTTGCTACTAATTTATATTTTATTTATTTCATTTTACATTTTTGTATTCTTTATTTTAAATTTATATTTTCAATTATATCTGATCAAATGTTCCATCATTCCATTTAAATAAATTTAAATACTGTGTTACAGCTGACGGTGACCAATTGAATTCAAATTAAAAACAATCAGAATAGTACAAATAAAGATTCCTCAGCAAATCTAAGGTTAACTATTAATTAGTAAGTTAATTATTGAGAAATAATTATAAAATTTAACGATAATATATTCAATTCAATTAATATTGCATTAAACATTGAAGAAAACCTTTTTGAATTCAAGTGATCATAATGAATACTGCTGATATTACCTGTAAGGACAAACCAAAAGTAACTGTTTTAAAATCTGTTTTAATGGAAAGCAGTGAAATCCTACATTCCATGATCAAAAACTGTCCAGAAAATATAGTGTCACATTCCCACACTTATCTACTGACCATATTTGAATGAGTAAAGTTTTACATATTCATAATTGTGTTTTAAGTGGAAACATTTAGCTTTTATCTTATATTTTTATGTCTGTTTACAGATACATGAAAACAAGAGAAAATTAATTTCTTTTGTGGAAGGACTTCAAATATATGAAATTGCCGTAACATCTAAAATTGTTGGTCGTGATGGTTTTTGTGAAACCTATCTCATTCAAACAATACATGTTTATTCTGTTGGCAAAGCATATAAATCTGTCCGTAAACATGACAATTTCTTGTTAAAATATAACTGTTAGAAAACATTTTCTTCCACTATATTAAAGATGGTTAAGAACATTATCATATACTGTGAAGAAGAAACACTTGGCAGAATTATTTCATGTCCAATATATGAAGATTTATTGGAAATACAATTGTTCAATGCTTAATTATTTGGACAAAACTCAAAATTCCATTTCTAAATACAGGTAACCCCCATATAACATGGTGCTTTTATAGCACGGATTCACTCTAACACGGTTTGAGAATTGGGAATATCCCAGTATAACATGGTGCTTTTATAGCACAGGTTTAATCTAACATGGTTTGGGAATTGGATAAAACCCTCATACAACATGAAATGTAATAAAGGGTGCATTCTTATATACCTCTGCACGAGCATTCTAATTGTTTTCGTGGCTACTTTGAATGCTCTTTCAACAAATATCCATTTAATGGTTAAATTTTACAATTGGGACCCTTCTTTTGCCTCTAAAAGCTCATTTTAGAATTATAGATTCCTCCATCACGATACTATCAGTAGTGCGGTGTTGCCATCTTTCTTTAACTGTCATTCCTAAATGCCTACAAACAGCAGTGCACTCCCGTTGCAGAGCAACCGCTATTAATTAATGAACACACCCAAAAACTGTTACCAGTTGATGATGATTATGCTGAGATCATCATATAGGATGAATAGTCCTCTGGTAAAATATTTACTTAAAAATAATAAATAAGTATTTTAGCTATGAAAAAAATGAATAATAAATCTGATTTAAATAAGGATTTAACAGCATGGTTTTTTAATTTTTGGAACCTAACCCCCCCTTTTTGCACTAATTCTTTGTTTCATATAACACGGATTTGCATAACACAGCATCTTTTGGAATGTAACTCCCGTGTTATATGGGGGTTACCTGTACTAAAAACATAAATAAAAAAGTGTCAGGTGAATGGATTTGAAAGTTTATGGAACTTGGAACTGTTTCTTCTAACATTCAGCCTTTTGGCAGTATCTTTGGACAAATTAAAAAAGTATGTATTCTTGTTATGCATTTTAACAGATGAAGAAAAAAATCCATCAAATCTTTTACTGACAACACAATTAAGTAATTACCCAAGTAATTTTTGCCTGAATAAAAATCAAAGGAAGAAAGATACATATAGCTCATTATTCATCTACCAACGTCAAAATAGCTTGTATATTTAATACAAAAAGATGCTGAAAATAATTACACAATTTGATGAGTACAAGTACAATAAGACCCCACTTGACACGGGGATGCGTTCCAACATGACAAAGCACTAAACGAAACAGCATTAAACGAGGTCATTTTAACATAGCGTAAATAGGGAAAAGGGAATATGTGACCAAAAATAAACAGATTTTACTTTAATTTTAAGTTATTTTTATATTAATTTGCATAAAAACATATGTTAAATAACACACAAACATATGCACACAGAAATATAAAGTTCATTTTTTTGTGACAATGGTCCTGGCTTTTCTGAAATTCTTGTTTTTTGTGATAGTCATGTAGTTTCATTTCTTGCTTTTTTTTCTTTCATTAAGCAAATGTCTGTAGCAGAAGATGACTCTCCTTTCAAAATCTGGATCATTCCCTACAATTTGATCAACAATTTCAGTTATCAATATTATTACCAAACTTTTATTAAGGAAATCTAAGTTCTTTGGTTTTTCATTTTCAGAATCACTATATTCCAGTTCTACATGAATTCCTTGTTCTTCCAGTTCTTGAAGGCCATTGTCAGTAAGGCTCTCATCAGAAACCTGCAGTGACTCCTCAATATCTTGCTTGTCTACATCTTCTAGTTCTGTAGTCTTGCTGTATCGATTAGGTTAGGTAATGCGATGCAGGCGCCTAGAGATCTCAACTTTACCCTGCCCCACGCTCATCCTCTACTCTTCCCATGTCTCTTCCTTCCTTCCGTTCTTTACCACCTCCAGGTTGTACCTCTGAGTGTTGCCTGGAGGATTCCCCCTTTTTCAATTTAATGTAATGTAATGTAATGTAATGTATCGATTAGGTTGACAAATTTGGTCAACCTAACCATATAGCGATAGTCTCTTGTTGAGAATTCTTGAATTCCTTCAAGCCATAACTTCTTCCACACTCCATTCATGCATTTATCAGTTAATTCTTGCCAAGTGAAGTCAATATTTCCTATGGCATCCATGATGTTATATTTTTTTTAAAATTGCACAAAGCAAACATAGATTTAAGGGAAGTATAGCACTACAATGAATTTCCACCTTTAGCTGATTAGTTCATGTTTGTAAATAATCGTATTATATATGAATCAATGAAATGCCGCGATAATTTGAATCCGTGTAAATTTTGAGCTTTTTTAAGGCTTTGAGCAGACTGCACTATATCGAGGCAGTGTTAACCAGGGTCTTGCTATATGTGTGAAGTTCAAGTGAAGAATGACTGCTTCATAGTTGGCATGTCCCTTCCCATAAAGAAGAGATAATTGTATTCTTGAATGGCTGCATGGATAACGACGCATATGACATACCTATTCAAGAACTTTATTTTGTGATTGTGATGGGAAAGTAAATTTATCTGAAATAATATATTTAGAAAGATTCAATTTGTCAATTTTGGGCCAAAATTGTCAATTTTAAAGCCATGGAACAGAGCAACGTAAGGATTTTAGAAGCAGATCTTCATTCTCCATGGGGAGAGCAAAGAAAAGACATTTTAAACAATATATATTTCGAAATAAACTTATATTTTTGAAAAAGGGTAAATAGAATAGACATAATTTTGGTGTAAGTTTGAAGAATTAAATTAAGTGAAAAAAGCACCATTTGTCATGTGGGCTGACAGAAATGCAGTGTTTAAAAAACAAGCTATCAATGAAATAGCAATGCTGACATTGATGTATTGAAAATCTAACTCCTTACTTTCATTTGAAAAATTGAAAAAACTGCATTCTGGAATCTGACTCTGGATAATAGCAATACAAATTTTTAATATAAAAAGTCATAAAAATATAAATTGGGAAAAATAGGTTGGATCTTTCTTAAGAATTGGAGAGAATCAGTAAAAATGGAACAGCTAGTTTTTATAAAAGAGACATTGGAGCCAATAGATGAAAAAGTGCAACTCATTGGCATTAAAAATATATTTCAAGTGTAGTTTGTATTACTAAATTTTATTTATCCCCAATGTATATTTGTTTTGAAAACATGGGTGCATTCGTTAATAGCTGTCACTGTGTGTCTCCGCTACTATGGGAGTGTGCTGTTGTTTGTAGGCATTTAGGAATGATGCTGAAAGATGGCCCTCCAGTGGCCAGGTGGTTCCATTCCCTGAACACTGGGAGTTCAGTTATGGATCATGTATCTCACTAGGAGTTTTCTGGGTTTTCTCCACGTCTGTAATTCCTGCATAGGGGCCAGTTACCCTTAAAAAGAATTATACGAAAATAGAGGGTCACCTATATCTGAATTTTTAAAATAAATATCTAAGCAAGTAAAAACAATTGATGCAAATTAAAAATAAAAAAAAATTTTTTAAAATAATATTTTATTTATAAATACTTCTACAACTAGGATGAAAGGAAAATTAACTAATTACAAATTCTTTCAAAGAATTCCATTTAATATTTCCTTTATAATATTCTTCTGTATTGAGATGATCTAAATAAAACATCTAAAAAATAAAGTTTTAAATTAATTTATAAAGGTGCTCATGTAAAAAAAAAAACTGATTTTAATAAAACTTACATGTTTGCGAACATAATGAACTAATGTTTCTAATATACAAGGATTGTGACATTTATAAGAAAAGAACATTCTCCATAGGGCTGCTGCTAAATCCATATCATCACCTAAGAATCCCTATGAATTAAAAAATATATAAATTAAAGTATTAAAAATTAATACATCCAATAAATTCAATTAATGCTACAAATTCTTCAACGATATACAGTGAAATGTTTGTATAATGCCAGTTTAACAAAATTTTTGGTATAACAAATTTATTTTGATTCCACTGCCAATTTCCTATTCAGTTCAATGTAAAAATGTTTCAGTTTAACAAATACCATTATAATGAAAATTTCAGTTTATCATAATAAAAATTCTGTTGCTACGAAAAGTTTCAATATAACAAATACATAAATCAATCATTTTTAGTAAACGATGGATATTATGTTAAACAGTCTGGAAACGCTAATTTTAATCCTTTAGTTATGGTTTCATTTTGATGTTATTACTCTACAGTTATTTCTTTTTAAGTTTAGAAGAAAAAATGTAGAAAAACAAAATGCAAAAGCAGTTTTTCTTTGGAAGATGATTAAAAAAATATTAGATAATGAGCAAAAAGGAATTAAACAAAAAGATATGCCTGACAACCTACAGGAATGCTGAGGCACAGTTCAGGATTTTATTGAAAAAGCTTTGATTAAACAAAGAACACAAACAAAAATTAGACTTCTTTTAGCAGAAAATTGTTATTTCTGCTTCTTCAAGCAGAAATAACAATTAGAGAGGCAAAATTTCAACTAATTGATACCGATACATCATTATTTTAATTGTTTGTATGTGATATTTTTGATGATTAAAAATTTATACTGTAATAAAAATACTGTATTTAATATAACTTACATTCTGAAAATTAAAATTTGGTTCCATTTAACTACTAATAAATAAATTGCATTTTTAAAAACATTTTTACCTCAAAATGTAAGCAGTTCTTTCATCTTTGCATTTTTCATGTATTTCAAGACTAGCTTACCCCCGTCACACATTGCTGCAATCTCAGAAGAAACAAAATTCAAGCAAACTCATTATGATAAAATTAAATTTACACTTTATCATTTTTATTGAAACTTATTATTATTATTATTAATTTTCATCGGGAAAACATTTCAAAGTGTCATTTCAATTCTATTTATTTATTGGAGTGCTTGTGGATACATGATATTTTTTGTTTTTCCAGCTGGTGAATACACGAATAAATCAGAAGGTTTCCAATGCGTGAGCTGGCCACATACAATTGTACATGTGAGAAGCACAGATTCTTTAAATTTAGCCCACATACTTGCAGAGATTGTTAGAAGTGCGATATTTCCCATTTTTATATACTTTTTTTAATCGTTTATAATTTTGATTATTTAATTGTTCCTTCCTCTCTTCCTTGGCATGTTGTGAAATTTCTGATAGTTGGATAATAAATCGTTTTATTGTAATTTGTCTTTTTAAATTATTTTGAGTTGATATTAAAATTTGGAAAAGGGGATCCCTAGATTGGTAAAATAGGCAAATTTCCTCCTACAACTTTGGTTGTTGTTCNCCCAGCGAAGCGGGTCCTTGCAGCTAGATTCTAGATTACTTAGAAAAACAGTCTTTTATATATATAAAAAAACTATATTACATATAAATATATGAACAAATAAAAACCCAGCAAAGCGGGTCCTTGCAGCTAGTTAATTAAATAAAACTGAAATGGATTTTTGTCTGTATTTCTCTCTCTCTTCACTAGATGGAGACATACGAATTAATACTTTCTGTCTATAAGAAAAGTCTATTATTGAAGTTTACTATTATATTTGAAGAACTGACATTAAATTATAATTAGTTAATTAGCAAAATCTTTGAGGAATTAAAAAAGGAATGTCATCACGCTAGATGGCAGTACGTGTACTTATGGTGGTTTCAAATTGTTAAGCATTAATTTCTGCAGGTAATTGTACAAAATAGTTATTGAATTTATCTCAAATGAATATTTTTGAGATTGATTGATAAATAATGCCGAGAGCTGAGAGGCAAGATAATAATAATCTTATTTGGAATTTTAAAATTACAACTGGTTTTCACATATATCAATAATTAATGAACAATTAGTTCAAATTTTTGAAGTTCTATATGTATATAAGAGCGGGCGAGGCCATGACAGGGAATGCTAGTTTTTAATACATTATCAGCTGAACATATGAATTTATTTATACACAGTAAACTGTTATTTAGATAATAATATTTAAAATTTACTATTCTGAATAGTCTTGAATAAAACATAATGCAAATCTGGATAAAAGTATTAGAACATACATTTTAATTAATTTATTTCTGAAAGTTTTTCAATAAAAGAGAAAAAAGTTAGTACTGGAATATTTAAATTCATTTCTGAATAAAATTTGGGATTATAATATAAAGATAATCCAATGTAATAATTTTAGCTAATTATAATTTTTTAAACTAGAAATATTTTAAGTAAGGAGGAAAAATATTAAATAAAATACTTTAATGCATATTTTAAGTAAGGAGGAAAAATTTTAAATAAAACACTTATAAATATATATTTACCAAACATGAAGTTCAATAACCAAGAACCAAGAAGTGAAAGTATCTGGTAATTTGAAATCTGAAAATTAATTAAATTTGCATTAGATATTTTTTTCTAAATATTTCCATTCATCACATATTATATATTAAGAATTATAACTCTAGATTAATCTTTGTAATAATGAATAAAAGTCATTGGATAATATAAACAAAAAAATAAATAGTTTCCATATCCAATAAATGTGTGTGTTAAAATGTAGTGTTAAAATGTTTAATGAATTAACTGATATTGTAATTTAATATGTACTGTGCATTCTAATATCAAATTTACATATGAAAATCAAACATAATGCTGTGACTTCAAATATAATCATATCAACTATTGTTAATGCAAACAGCAATTGGACAAACAATTAAATATTAAAATAAAAAATATGTCAAGTAGAATGAAACTTGAATTATCATATTAAGCTATACATCTATTTCAATAAACAATTCATTATAAAATATTTATAACATCTTTAACTTTCAATTTTACCTTTTTTTTTTTTTTTTTTTGAAATTTTAATGTTTTACTCAAATTACAGTAAGTATGAAACATGTTATTGTGACCACAGAGTCAGCACCTCTTTGATGCCTTGTCAGGACTGCCACCACCGTGTCTCAGTTGAAATGGGAGCTGCAACGGTGAGTTTAGTTTGGGTTAAAAAGTAGGTCACGTGAGCAGCCGTGTGAGTAAGCAATCAGGTTCCGGATGGAAACGGAGAGACAGCCTAACAGAAGTAAAGTACTCAGACACTAAAGTTAACAACTAAATAACTGTTTAATTTCAATGAAAAGGAGTATATGATACAATATATATTGTGTTATATCAACTTAGCCTATCTATCTAGTGGTTGCAAGAAAGAAAGTTTACAATTGTACCTGCATTGATGATGATGATGCTTCTTGATTTGGAATTTGTGAGGACTCAGAGGTCAAGGGTCTCCAAGTTGCCTGGATTTGGATCGTTTGGGACAGGTCTGGATCAAGAAAGTTTTGGATCGAGCTAGGAAAGTTCTTCTAGGCACAGTTCAGGGTAACATGAAAATCCAATAGAGTACAATTGGCACTGATACAGGAACATTTCAATGACTTTAATCCTAGAGGGACAGGTGATGACTGCCACCATCAAGGGACTGGCAACGACTCCTTGACTGCCCATTTGGTATTATATTAAAATGATGAAATTGGGAAAGCAGATCATAAGGTCACGTGAAAGTGTCTTTATTGATGCTGAGAACTTAAAAGGAGATATACTCCCAAGTGTGAAAGTTGACAGATAGTTGACAAAGTTGAAGTTACAATGTTAGATTGTTTATGTTGAAGTCAGGATTCTCACATTATTATTAATTAATTTACATATGTAAATAGCAACTCTGTTTACTTCAGTAACAAATTGTAACAATCAAATTTAGTTCACTTAAAGAACAGATATTTAATTTAATTTTAGAAAATATTGTTTAATTGAAAGTATCCCATGAACTCAACAGCAATCAGTTTAATCAAGGATTGCATTATTCAAGATGAATTGTGAAAGTGTTTTGTCAACAAAGATAAGAGAATGTAGTACAGTACAGTTCATTTATCAACTTTGCTGGATGATTACACAGTAATCAAAAGAAACTCTTGAAGTTTTAAATTGAATTTACTCTGATGATGTCTCATACTATAAATTCTAAAAATTATACTATATGTATAATTGTAGTTTTAAATAAAATTAAAAGTATTTTATTGTATAATTTAAAAGTTATGTTCAGTAAGTAGGTCTAATCTAAAAATAGTGTATATCATACATGTTAATTTTTTACAACTCAAGTTTAATTCACCAAATATTCTGTGTTATCTGAGTTTTTAACTATCTGATTTTAATACACTCAGTCCATATTACTTTGAATAATTAAGACTCTTTTATATTACAAAAAGTCAAATTCTACATGTTTAAGTTTCAAAATATTTTCATATTAAAAGAAATACTTAAAATTACTTAAAAGTGTATCACAATTAGTAATACATTAGTAAGTTAGTAATAGATACTTAATAATTTGTTTCAATTTTGTTACACAGTATAATAATAAAATATTTTTAAAAACTTACATTTAACTAAAATTTTACATTATATCTTTAATAATCTAATCAAACATCCAGTCTTTGTTATAATAAAATAAAATTTGTGATAACAGAATTGTAAAATTTATCAAAGTAATTTACTTACATGAGAAAAACTCTTTAACGTCAATATTATCTGCACAAGCTTCATAAACGTAAATAGCTGAACTCTCTCTTTTCTAGAAAAAAATTTATTATCATCTTTCATGCACTTAACAATTTAATACTCATTTCATTTCAGTTTTTTTAATGTAATGATTTATACAGAAATTTAATTTATTAATAATATTAAATCTTAATATATTACATCAAACTGAAGTCTAATTTTTATATTAAAATTTATTTTACCATTACAAACAACATACCCACATTGTATCATATTCAAAATATTCCTTATAACATGTTTTTCAAGATAAATCTTTAATCTGTTTCTATACGATGCTAATTTCTTTAAATCTAACTGTTTTCCAAAACTTTGTTAGATCTAAATTAGTTTTCTTTAATTATAATTATTTTCATTTAATGAAAACATCTTATCATTTATTTATCAGTATATTATAAATTTAAGAAATTGAGATTTTTCATTACTAAAATTTCATGTGTATAACCTTCAAAGGATATGGGTATATTGTAAACAGTTGAAAGAAAATTAATTTATTTAATTTAAAATATGTGCTTTCCACCTCAAATTAGTACTGTAGTGTCTTGCCCCTGTACATTATACTTTTCTGTTAGCAAGGGAGTCGTGCCAGTCAACTCCTTTCAAGAGAAATGTTTTGAATTGAAATAATGTGACTTCTGGTTTGTATCAGAAGTTCATATATAATTAATTGGGGTCTCCTACTCCTAAGCTTTCTTTATCTGGTCTTGACTTTCATGTATCTAACTTCATTCTCAAGATTAAGGAAGGACAGACACTTGTGAGTTAAAATTGGCAGATAACCTACATATGCTTTCATATTGACTTTTAAATATAGAGTGAGTAAAAAGTCTGTAAAAACTTTAAACATTTATAAAAAGTGGAAGAATTATTGGAATGAAATGCAGTTTACTTGGTAAATATTGTTACGTAAGTTTTTGTTGATGGAAAAAATTAGTTCCAAATCACTGCTAGGTGTTGTTGACATACCAAGAGATTGAAAAAAACAACAATGAAAATAACTTTAAATGTGTTTATTAGACAAATGTTTGACAGTTCCTCCCTCTACCATAGAGTATAACACAATTTAGCCAAGTAGCAATGTGTGCAGAGTGCAACAGGTCTGGATGGATGAATGTTGCCTCAGGACAAATAGCATTTTCAATTTCAACATGAAAGGACCTGTAAGGAAGAAAGCTTACTGATTTTCAGCATTCTGTTTATACATTTGCTGAATTAAATGCAAGTACTTTTGACATTTCAAAATGTCTTCCTCAAGCAACAAAAAATAATATATAAAATTTGAATATTGATTTTGAAAACTCTTTACATTAATCAAACATACAAGTGTTTTTTGATCTAAATGTGTTAGTTTTCACACATGTGCTATAAAATTTTTTAATTTGAATTTAAAACAAATATAAAAATTAATCTCAATATATAAAATGTGAATAAAAAATAAATAAAAAATGAAAATAGATAAGGCTAAATAAAATAACATAAAGTTAAAATAAAAATAAAACCTAGATAAAAATTAAGCTTTTAAGTTTTCATGAAGTTTTATTCATATGTCAGCAATTTCAAGAGAGAGAGAGTTGCAGGGTTTCAATAAAGATATGTATAATGATTCCCAAATAAACAATGTTCTATGATCTATGTTTATTGCTTGAGAATGGAAGTATTGGCCCACAGTGGAATAAAATTATTTTCTAATATGTTTTTTGCAAGATCAGTGAAAGGAGTGTTGTTTTTAACATCATCCTGGTGTTCATTTAAGCAGTTTACTTTCTAATTGTAGCACATATTAAAAGATCTTTGTTCCTGTATGCACTTGTTGTAATGGGATTATATAAACCCAGACTTCTCCAAAAAATATAATACTTGCTTGAGGAAGATATTATGAAATGTTGAAAGTACTTGCATTTAATTCATCAAATGTATAAACATAACACCAAAAGATAGCATGCTTTCTTCCTTACAGCATATTTGGCATTGCCAAATATACTGTAAGGAATTTATATACTGTATGAGATTATGAAGTTTTACATTTACTGGAATTTAAATATCCTCACAATCAGAAATCACATTGAAAGTCATTTTCATTGTTGTTTGCACATCTACTTGCTTGCTTGACTACCCTCTAGTCTAGTGGGATGGTTGGACATTTGCATATCTACTCATTGTATCCCAATACCACCTATCAGTGATTTTTTGAACTAAGTTTTTCCCCATCAACAAAAACCCATGCTTACAATACTTACCACACAATATACATTTCATTCTGATAATTCTTCCATTTTTTTATGAATGTTTGAAGTTTTTACAGACTTTCGCCTGTCAAGTAGATAAAGCTAGCTATTTTTGATACTACTTATTTGAATTATTCCAATTTAATTAACAAATTCAATTACTACTTACACCTTTTACATAAAAATTCCATTTGATTTCTTTACCAATTTTCTTAAAAAATCCATCTTGATCTGGAATTGAAGGTTTGGCTATTGGAAACTAAAAGTATATTCAATTATTTACTGAATGTTAAAAATAAATTTTTTATTATAGTTTAATACATGTTAAGTCAATAACTTTTTGATTCGAAATTTTTCATTTATAAATTATCAAACTATTTATACAAGATATTCAATAACAAGATTATATTAAACATTACTAAATATGGGTGTACAGTACCTTGCTAATATGGCAGATTATGTTTTAGACAACCACTATAAAGTGAATATCATCTTAAAGTGAAACAGTCTTTTTTCCACATACCATAAAAGCCTAAAAAAATGCAAAAGTAAAAAAAATAAAAAATTTTGGAAACTTTAAGAAGAAAGTAAATGCCAAAAATAAATGTAAATATAATTGAAAACTGCCATACTAGCAAAGCACTGTATAGCAAAATATGTTAAAGCTTGTACAGATATAATCTTGAAATGAATTATCATTGTAAATTATTTGAAGATTATGTCTGTTTTGAATAATAATAAAATTAAAGTCACAATATATATAATAGCATATAAATATTAACTATATATTCAAAGTATACTAGAATGGTGAAATCATTATTAAATACAGTTTGAACATGCTCAGCAGAGATAAAGTATAAATTTTTGACACCTATTCATTTGCTGAGAGAATATTTTTTATTCACTAATGTTTTCAGCCTACTCCTATAGGCCATCATCAGGTTTCTCAAAACCATTTATAGAAAATGTTCCATGAATAGAACATTCTATTTAAAATTTAACTTTTGAAGTATTCTAAATACAAATTTAAGTTGAAACAAATTAAATAAATAACTTGTGAAATATAAGGTTAACATTAAATAAAAATAAACCTAAGAAATATACAATGTTAACAAAATACAAATAAATATGTGAATTAGAAAAATATATAATAAAAACTATGATAGTATAACACAAAAGCTCAATATGATTATAGGTGACACATAATTCAGGGGTTTTTATGTCTAAATATTTTTTCAATGATGTATTTCCAGGCTGAAGGTAATATGTTTGCATCTCTCGCATTCAGGCACTGCTCTTTGATCTTGCTCTTGTAAATAAGTTTTTGTAAGTTGTCACCTCATTTATAGTGGATACAAAAACTTGAGGATAGTTTACAAAAGACCTCCTAATATTTACAACTTACTGAAAAATGATAAAGACAAACTAAAGAAAGAAGAACAGGCTGGAGTATACAAAATACCTTATGAAAATCAATAGTTACAGGTCCAAAAAGATTACCTTGGAGTCACAAAAAGAAACCTCATGGTGCGACTCAAGGAACATAAGTACAAGGTAGAAAAAGGCCATAGCAATACAATTTTAGTGGCAATGTCACAGGTAGGCTCTGTTATAAAGTGGGATGAAGCAAACATCATTAAAAAGGTACATTCTCCAACCATCACTATAGATATGGAAAAAATAGAGATTTACAAGAGCAAGATCAAAGAGCAGTGCCTGAATGCAAGAGATACAAATGCATTACCTTCGGTCTGGAAATACATCATTGAAAAAAGATGTGGACATAAAAACCCGAATTATGTCCCCCCCTATAATCATATTTGGCTTGTGTGTTATATTATCATAGTTTTTATTACAGTATATATTTTTCTAATTCACATATTTATTTGTATTATATTGTACAGCCTGTAGTGTAGGCTGAAAACATTAGTGAATAAAAAAATATTCTCTCAGCAAATGAATAGATATGGTCAAAAATTTGTAAATTTGTATATTATTATTAAAGAACAAAAAAATTTTTGTCATTCTAGTTTTTTCACATTAATAAAATAAAATGTTAAAAATAGCAATGGGATTGGCATTTATTTCTAATCTTTTTAAGTTTTAAAATTAAAAAAAATTTCCATATTACTATGAAAATATACAATGGACACAATAAAATCAGTCAAATCTTCAAAGAAAACAAGAATAACACTGACAAAACATACATCATTCAAATTTGAATTGAAAAATTTTCTTAAGATAGTCTGTTTTATATTAATTTCTAGCTTCTGGAGTTAAAAATAACAGATAAGCACAAAAGATATAAAAATTTAATAATTTTGAAAGATAAAAACTAAATAAGCATTTTAAAGGAAAAAATTAAAAAACATAGCAAGAGTACACAAATTATATCTACAGAATATGTCAAAGATTAAATCAGAATGACTAAGTTATTTCCAAGTCTAAAATACCGATAAAATTTAACTTTCTACCTCTTGTGAAACAGATATGCAAGAGTAAAAAAATTAAAAACTCCACTACATCTGTGTGTTTTTACAGCAAATATCAATTAGTCAATTAAATCAATAAATCGTATTTTTTTTTTTTTTTACCAGAAAAAGTTTCCAATTTCTCTCAAAGTTTCGTATATACATAAAAAAAATTTCTTCCTAGCACAGAAACTGTAAGGAATGAAAAACTTTTCATTTACACAAAATATTTAGAAATAAAACTTACATTTAATAATTTGCTTGATGTTAAAGATTTTATAGATCCTTTACAATTTGTCATATTAGAAGAATTATTGAAATTTTGGTTTATAATGGTATGATGATTTTGTTTTGTATCATATATCCATCTTGCAAACGAAGATGTGTAAATATTTTGAGATTTTGATATTTTAATATTATTTTGAAAAATTGTCCTGATAAAAGAAAAAAAAACATGGTTATTATTTAAATGTTTAAAAGAAATTATATTTAATTGTAATTATTCAAATTTGAATTACTCTTATTTACCTGAACATGTTTTATAACAATGAAAACTCTTTCATTTAGCAATATTTAACCTAAAGTAAAATAGTTTTATTAATTAAAATTATTTATTAAATAAATTAATTTTTAACAATATCTTAATTACAGACATTCAAAATATTTTACATAATGTGCACAATATTTACAAAGATGTTTTAATATTAAATTTAAAATATTAAAACACAGCTAATGCATCTAAATACAATATGTTTGTTACAACATATATAACAAAACATTAACAAAAAAAAAGTTAAAATTTATATAATATAGGAATATAACTATACACTACACCCTCAATGCTTGTGGATGTTAGTGTCTAGGAATTTGATCATTTGTGATTGGAAATTTATAAAACAAAATTTCAACTTTTGTGAAAGGTTTTGATCTTTCAAGAAATGGGAAATTACATACTACTGTAAACTGGAATAGGCACTTGCAAGAATTGGATGTTTAAACAGGCAAATGTTAAAAGATCACTGCACTTGTTCATTTGTATGGTGTCTGCCATATGTTACTGTTTTGTTTATTTTTTTCTTTTGGCTTCAATACAATGACTTTTGCAGTATTATAAACCACTAAAGTATATTTATTTCATAAAACCATTAATTTTTCTGAAAATTCTTTACAGTAATACATAATTTTGGAATAATTACAAATTAACATTGAAAATGAAACTCAAAGTTTGAGAATTTGATGTTCACGAAGGATTACTTGGTCCCAATTATTCACAGACATGGGGGATTAGTTTAATTTAAATAACCTAAAAAGGTAAAATGTGAACTCTGAATGACGGGTTTCCTACTTCAGAATTGTAGACTACGTGTACAAATAAAATCGTAAAAGGAACCATACCTGTATATGCGACCCTTTCCGAGGTCAGTTTATAACCACTTGTCAGTTTACTGTACTGCCTATTCTCCATGCTCTGCACTTAGTAATGCACTTTGGTCCTTGCTATCACTTGTACCTTGGTGCCCACATGGGGACAATCCCCACACCCTCTAAAACTACATAACATCAAGTACTTCCAATTAGTCAAGTGGGCAACTCAAAGCCACATATTAGCATTGGTTAAATAGTTAAATGCAATGGAGCAGAGCAATATGACTTGTGATTGCATGCAACCTAATTTCAGGGGGCTGTATCTTACGAGGGGTCACATGTAGAGGCATGGTTCATTTGACTTTTTTGCTCCTATGGATCTGGTCTACATCTCTGATAAGGTCCCATCCGTCTCATTGAGATGTAATTGTAATTTAATTAATTCTTTACTGCAATGAACGAAATAAATTCATTAAATTTCTGGAGAATATACTTCATTTGATTTAAGAGTAAGTATTATGAAAATCCAAATTAAATAATTAGGAATATTAATCTTTCAAATGGATAAGCTCGTAACTATAATTATGTAAATAATCTTTTCAATTATCTGTGTGACATATTTACTTGTATATAATGAATTAGCAAAGTATAACACACATGACAACTTATTAAAACATTAGATAATAATATATACGAATAAACAATTTACTCATTCGAACAACGTGACTTGCTAAAACGTTGCCAGCTTACTCTCATTTTATTGTTCACGTACATGAAATAATCGCCCAAAATTCGCAAATTTAAAAATTAAGTTTTTAAATTCTGGAAGTTTTTCCCCCACTCCTCTCCTTCTTCCTAAAGAGGAAAGATGCATTAATGAGTAGGTAATGTTATATGTTGAAGGTTCCCCTCCCGTCGCCTTTACCGTACGTCCGAGATGCAGACTAAATTGTAAATTGTGTACGTAAACTATCCACTGTTGGTAAAATTTATAAATTGTACCGTTGTGGAAGTTATAAATCGTATGTAAAACTGCAAACTGTGCCCGAAACTGCAAGCTGTAAAGTCCGGTCGAACGCTTCGAACTGTAAACCTTATATAAAACTATAAACTATGCATGAAATTGTACATAGTTTTGAGTCTAGTTTACATTTTTATAAACTGTGTTGTTCNATAAAAAAATTCGATTCGTTCACTACTTTCGTTTTCGATTAAATTTTTAAAACAAAATGTTAAGATTCAAAACATTTTTAAGTAGAAAAGAGCGAAATGCTCCTTTCTACTTAAAAATGTCTTGCTGAGGTAAAAGCGAAATGTTCCTTTTTCGCTTTTAACTCAGCAATATTAATGAGAGATAAATTGAAAAATTATCTCTCAGCTTAGCACATTCTAACATCATCATCAATCTTCTTCGTCTCATGTGAAGAATAAGATTTCTACAATGAGTTCCTCATCTAGTGCCATTTGTTTAATCTGTCTCTAACTCCAATTATCTCTAACTTATAACTTCAGCTATCTCCAATTATGTGCCATTTGTTTAGACTTTCTCTAAATCTTTCCTAAACTCTTCCAATGATCTAAGAATCTCGACTACATTAATGAGCTTTGATGAAACATCAAGACCGCCTTAGGAGGTGCGGGGGACCAATTGAAAAAGTAATCTTCCGAAAATCAGTGACTTCATATTTCAGATATGTTTATATCTTGGTCACTAAAACTTACCTCATTTATGGGTCCGTGACACAAAATTAATCAGCTTGTAGTAAGATCACCTAGCTCTATAAGATCCATTTAACTGTATTTACACTCGATGGAAAAGAAACTCGGACAATGCGATAGAAACAAACATATTTCTGACGACGTCTAGAAAATTTGGTCAGTCACCATGTCAAAGAAACTCGAGAAAATTCGGGCCCTGTCTCCGACCCCTTTTGTAAAATTTAAATACTTGATTCTGAATGTATCCTATTTAGTAGAGTCGAGAAATTTCGCCAAATCTAAGCCATCGCCAGGCCCGTCTTTGGTACGTGCGATGCCCCAGGTAAAGAAAAGCTTGGAGGTTCTCTTAAGGTATTCGTAATGGAGGGCTATCCCCACACCGGTGTGACGTGGCTTTTTAATCGTTATTATACACGCGTCAGATTCTGAAATTATAGTAGAAAAAATCCAAAATTGTTCATTAAATTTCCTTTTTTTTTTTTTTTTTGGTTTAACGCGTAACAAACGAATTCAACAATTGAACTTGCTCTTGTTGTTGCGTAGTTTTGCTCTTGGACAAAGAGTGCGATTTGGAAAGCGATTCGATGATGTTTTTTGATGGTGGAGACTATCGACCCCTGCCCCATCCTCCGGGGTAAAAGATTTTTTACATTTCATTACTATTTATTCGGATAAGAAATTCGTTTTAGCAATTAAAGGCTTTAAAGAAAAACTTTAATTAAGAAAATTAAACTAAAATTAAGAAAAACTAAAGCAATTAAAGACTTTAAAGTCGCAATCTTTACATTTAATCTAATTAGGCCTAATTATATATTGTAGATGGAATATATAATTAGGCCTAATTAGATTAAATGTAAAGATTGCGACTTTACGACTTTTGTGTCTTCCTGTATTGCTGTCTGCAATAGAGGGCTTTATAAGGCACAGTTCAGGGCCTGGTGTTAAGAAGATAATTTAGGGCTTTTCAATTTACTGTTGTTTAAACGAGTAATCGGGCCTCTTTTATATCACGGATTAGGTCGTTAATATGGCGAAATTTACTAAAATTTTAAACCCAACTTCGTTTCAATATGTTCAATATGTCAATTATAATATTCAATATGTTTTTTTTTAAATAACANTTGTATCACGTTTAAGTATTTATAACGCAGAATATGGTAAAAAAATTTTTCTTTGTATTCGGATGGAGAAAACGAGAACGTTTATTTGATTACGAAGAAACGGATACGCGTACAAATAATCCCGAAACACAGTTCCATAGGAAATATTGTTTTTAGCAATAATATACCAAGAAATAATCTGTATTTTTTGAAGAGCAAAGGACCATTTTTGGTTGCCTTTGCAATATTTCTATATTAAAGACAAGGACGACTTTATGAATCATTTATGCATTTAGATTTAGCATCGAATAACGAATATAATCGGGATATAAAGGTGGCGATTCATAAAACGAAATTCGAATATTTCGTGTCTACGCTACATTGATATAATTAATGAGACTCTATTACAATGTGTGAATACCTTTCAGAATCTATTGTCCATACAACACAAATATGCGAAAAATTCGATTTTGACGACGTAGTTAAGGATTTGGCACTGGTTCCCTTAATCAAAAATAGGAGCCAAATGGAATAACAGGGCTAACGAGAAGTGTATCTTAGACAATGCGATTATTGCTTTAAAACCAGTGCACCTGTCTTCGCTTGCAATAGCAAAATTAACGTATGGTTAGAGTTATAAATTCAAACACTTCTGATGAGAAAGATTTGCCACAACTTCACAAATGTTCAGCCGATTTTCTATTAAATTAAGCGTATAAAAACTTGGAGGGAAATAAAGGAATTTTAACACGACTTTCCTGGTGACATTAAGCATCAGTTTAATTAATATTCAAGTTGGCGACTAAATAGTTATTCGGCGGATGTGATTAATCAGATTCACGTTACAATATACGTTTTGTTTTATAATTATGTATATGGAATCATTTCTAGAAATGGCCATTAAATAACCATCTCTCCCGATATTACAATATAAATATCAAGTTATTGTTGTATTTTCGCCAAGTATTTGCTTTAATTTCGTTTTATATTCCCGTGTAAGGTCTTGGTTAACGCAAAATGTCTATATTTACACGTTCGTATTTCGTGCCGCCATCACGTCAGCACCACCACGTGCATTTTTCGAACTGTCTGTATTCTAACCCCTATCCCCATACCAGTGTGACGTGGTTTTTTAATCTTTATTATACACGCGTCAGATTCTGAAATTATAATAAAAAAAAATCCAAAATTTTTCATTAAATTCCCGCTTTTTTTAACGCGTAACAAACGAATTCAACAATTGATGTTGTTGTTGTTGCGTAGTTTTGCTCTTGGACGAAGAGTGCGATTTGGAAAGCGATTCGATGATGTTTTTTGATGGTGGAGAGTATCGACCCCTGCCCCATTCTCCTGGGTAAGAAATTTTTTTACATTTCATTACTGTTTATTCGGATAAGAAATTGGTTTTAGCAATTAAAGGCTTTAAAGAAAAACTTCCATCTACAATATATAATTAGGCCGAATTAGATTAAATGTAAAGATTGAGACTTTACGATTTTTGTCTTCCTGTATTGCTGTATTGCAATAGAGGGCTTTATAAGGCACAGTTCGGGGCCTGGTGTTAAGAAGATAATTTAGGGCTTTTCAATTTACTGTTGTTTAAACGAGTAATCGTGCCTCTTTTATATCACGGATTAGGTCGTTAATATGACGAAATTTAGTAAAGTTTTAAACCCAACTTCGTTTCAATATGTTCAATATGTCAATTATAATATTCAATATGTCTTTTTTTAAAATAACAGAAAAAGATTTAGACTAGTCGATTTATAAAAGGCCCTTTCCTTCTGTCGAATAAACTTAAAANTATATATCATATATTAACCTATAAATTGCATGCATTTCTTTTATCTAACAAAACTATAAACTGTGAGAATTTCAAATAAATGCGCCCGAATCATTGAACTGTCACTAACAAATAAAAATAAATATGCTCGAAATCGTAAACTATCATTAATTAATTAATAACATATACTTTTATATAATTTATTGTTTTTAAAAATTATAAAATACGCCAAAATAATTAGTTATACATCTCTAAAAATGTTAATTTATCCATAGTTAATCGTCTGCGTTTAAGGAGAATGAGGAAAAACCCTAAACCAAGTGGTCTATAAAGGGATAAAATTCAAATATGCACACTTTAAAGTTTTATTTAAATATATAAAGTGTATTTAAAAAAAAGAGCAATTATTTGTTGTGACATCGTCACAATGCCGGGCTGCAATTTTTAATCACATTTTTAATTTATTTAATATAAAATATATGCTATCCACCTCAAATTAGTAGTGGCTTCTCCCTGTACTGTACATCATACTTTTCCTTTAACAATAGAGTCATGCCGGTCATCTATTAAACCACAGTAGCTTCCTTGTATCACGTTTAAGTATTTATAACGCAGAATATGGTAAAAAAATTTTTCTTTGTATTCGGATGGAGAAAACGAGAACGTTTATTTGATTACGAAGAAACGGATACGCGTACAAATAATCCCGAAACACAGTTCCATAGGAAATATTGTTTTTAGCAATAATATACCAAGAAATAATCTGTATTTTTTGAAGAGCAAAGGACCATTTTTGGTTGCCTTTGCAATATTTCTATATTAAAGACAAGGACGACTTTATGAATCATTTATGCATTTGGATTTAGCATCGAATAACGAATATAATCGGGATATAAAGGTGGCGATTCATAAAACGAAATTCGAATATTTCGTGTCTACGCTACATTGATATAATTAATGAGACTCTATTACAATGTGTGAATACCTTTCAGAATCTATTGTCCATACAACACAAATATGCGAAAAATTCGATTTTGACGACGTAGTTAAGGATTTGGCACTGGCTCCCTTAATCAAAAATAGGAGCCAAATGGAATAACAGGGCTAACGAGAAGTGTATCTTAGACAATGCGATTATTGCTTTAAAACCAGTGCACCTGTCTTCGCTTGCAATAGCAAAATTAACGTATGGTTAGAGTTATAAATTCAAACACTTCTGGTGAGAAAGATTTGCCACAACTTCACAAATGTTCAGCCGATTTTCTATTAAATTAAGCGTATAAAAACTTGGAGGGAAATAAAGGAATTTTAGCACGACTTTCCTGGTGACATTAAGCATCAGTTTAATTAATATTCAAGTTGCCGACTAAATAGTTATTCGGCGGGTGTGATTCATCAGATTCACGTTACAATACACGCTTTGTTTTATAATTATGTATATGGAATCATTTCTAGAAATGGCCATTAAATAACCATCTCTCCCGATATTACGGTATAAATATCAAGTTGTTGTTGTATTTTCGCCAAGTATTTGCTTTAATTTCGTTTTATATTCCCGTGTAAGGTCTTGGTTAACGCAAAATGTCTATATTTACACGTTTGTATTTCGTGCCGCCATCACGTCAGCACCACCACGTGCATTTTTCGAACCGTCTCTATTCTAACCCCTATCCCCACACCGGTGTGACGTGGCTTTTTAATCTTTATTATACACGCGTCAGATTCTGAAATTATAAAAAAAATCCAAAATTCTTCTTAAATTCCCGCTTTTTTTAACGCGTAACAAACGAATTCAACAATTGATGTTGTTGTTGTTGCGTAGTTTTGCTCTTGGACGAAGAGTGCGATTTGGAAAGCGATTCGAAGATGTTTTTTGATGGTAGAGAGTATCGACCCCTGCCCCATCCTCCTGGGTAAGAGATTTTTTTACATTTCATTACTATTTATTCGGATAAGAAATTGGTTTTAGCAATTAAAGGCTTTAAAGAAAAACTTCCATCTACAATATATAATTAGGCCTAATTAGATTAAATGTAAAGATTGAGACTTTACGATTTTTGTGTCTTCCTGTATTGCTGTATTGCAATAGAGGGCTTTATAAGGCACAGTTCGGGGCCTGGTGTTAAGAAGATAATTTAGGGCTTTTCAATTTACTGTTGTTTAAACGAGTAATCGGGCCTCTTTTATATCACGGATTAGGTCGTTAATATGACGAAATTTACTAAAATTTTAAACCCAACTTCGTTTCAATATGTTCAATATGTCAATTATAATATTCAATATGTCTTTTTTTAAAATAACAGAAAAAGATTTAGACTAGTCGATTTATAAAAGGCCCTTTCCTTCTGTCGAATAAACTTAAAAGCACGGGGATCTAATGTAGTTTGAGAGTAGAATTAAATAGTTATTGTATTGTGAATTTTCTCTTTGCATATTTAGGGAGGGATTGGATGTGGATGTGCGAAGATTCGTCAGTCCACAAAATTTGGATTATGTTAAGTTTCGAGGCAGAAAGTTGAAGAAAGGCCTCTCGAAGCAGTACGAACCCTCGACCGGTGCTTTCGAAGGTTTGGACGTTTTTGAAAATAACATCAAGCCTGCTTATAGAAAAGCTGTGATGAAGGTTCGACCAATCTGTCAGACGGCCTGCCAACGTTTTAACAGGTAAATTACATTACTGTTTGTATGTAATAAACTTGTGTATATTATATGTACGAGCTGTTTAACGAGGGGTTATTCTGAGAAATACGAGGAATCATCGTTTTAATTTTTCGATAAATAGTAATAAGTTTAATAGTTTCTTGCCCTGATGGGAAATTAAAGAAAATGTTTTCCAAGTGTTACCATTTATAAATATTCATCGTAATTCAATTCCAAAATTATATATTTATTGTATTTCTTTCCTTGTTTAGTGAGAGATTGGTCGAAGATGTGGAGGATGAAGGAGTGAACAATAGAGAGAGCGTGATTCCTCCACGAAGCACCAAAGAGAACGAAGACCCGGCAGAGCACGAAGATTGCGTGCAAGATAATCCTGGCCATTCCAGGGATAGAAATACATTGAAGAAAGTCGGGTCGTTCTTTAAGAGCATGTGGAAACCCGTTAAGAGGTAAGATTTTGTACGATTTAGCCTCTGAAATTGGCAATAAATCGAGTGTGGCGCTAAGCCCAAGTATCGATTACGCCAAAAATTTTTATAGCATTAAGATTTGAGTTGGAAATGTTTGCGAATCGCATAACTTTCCCGTATTGTTCGGCGCTGTATCGGCCTATTCGTCCGTGTCATTACTGATTGGATGAAAAGTTGAATTCAAAACGTCACCGAACCAATGAATTAGTAGAAAATTTCATAATCCAACTTTCGTTCTTTGTAGGCCAACATTTACAGCCCATCGATACAGCGCCGCAATATGTTTTAATGGAATTCAAATGGAGTTATACGTTTTCCATGAATAATTATACTTCTTTTTCTACATTTAGATCCGTGCAGAAGGTGTGTAAAATGGCCAGAAGTGGAGAATGCGAGTACGTTCGGTTCGAGTAAGGATCTCTTTGCTTCCATCTGTCAAATTCGACAATAAGATCTGCTCTGTGATTTGCTGGATCTGGGCCGAGTTGGCTAATTGTAAGTGTGTATGGCAACTTTATTGTATTCTACACCAAACACTTGGGAGATTTTACGGTCTGGGTTTATAAATTGACACAATATCTAACCGCGATTTCATAATAACCCGCAATTAATGGCCGGACAACAGAAAAAATGGAAATATTTATGTACGGTATTAGCGTGGAAATGTATTATATTTTGATGCGATCGATTTCGATGCGATTACAGAAAAGCCACGTTTTTAGGGTATCGGGCATACATAGCCTGTATATTCCTGTCCAAGTACTCACAATAATACATCCTGGGTATAAGTTGCTGGTCTCTTGACACAGCGAAAGCAATGGTATAAATGAACGTAGAAATTAAATTATCCAGTAATCTTACGTGATTACGCGGACGGGAACATGTTAAAATAATGGAATTGACAATGACATATTTGATACATACATGACACGTGGCAGTATGCAATTAATTGCGGTAAGCAATATCATTTGGCACGTAACTTTATTTCCATTTTAGAAGGAAATAATATTCTTAATTTTGTTTTCATTTAAAAATATTCAAAAAATAACAAAAAGAAATGATAAAGTTTAAAAATTAATAAATAAAATCTAAAAAGCTCCTAAAAATTGCAAAAATAATTTTCAATTTATAAGTAAAAATTAAAATATTGGTTTTTCATTCACTTTTAGATATGGTTTTTTCTGCAAACCATCGATGACTTCTCCTGATTTTGACATCCCGATTGCGTCAATGCCAAGTTCGATTATGACTTCCCAATTTTGACTTTATCCCGGCTGTGTCTCCTTATTATTGTCTTTTAGTCAATTATCATTTACCCGAATTGGTCTACACGAATTTGGACTCTCGATTTATGTCTACTTCACGAATCTGGACTCTCCCGAATTACGTCTACCCCGAATTTGACTCCTCAATTGTGCCTGTACTCGAATTGGACTCTCCCGAATTATGTCAACCCCGGATTTGACTCATGAATGGTGTCTGCACTCGAATATGGACTCTCCCGAATTACGTCTACCCCTAATTTGATTCATGAATGGTGTCTAAACTCGAATTTGGACTCAGCCGAATTACGTCTATCTCGAATTTGACTTCAGAATCCTATTTATATTGGAATTTGGACTTCTCCGGCTTGTGTCTGTGCTCAAATTTGACTCCCAATTTTTGTCATCCCTGGAACTTGGACTCTCCGGAATTGTGTTTTAATTTGTTATTGGAACGACACGCTCAACAAATTGATATTTGTTATTCAGACACTAGTAAAAGGATTAATTGCAAAACAAATTTTGTATACATAAAACGTTTAATAAATAAACGTTTGATTATTAATATATTAATTAATAATTTTAATCTCAATTATAAATTGTTGTATATTTATATTTGTAAAACATTAATTGTTACGGCCTAATTAAGGCATCCAAGCGATAGTCGAGAGCTCTCGCACACATTAAAATATGTGTTTGGACCTATATAAATGTTATTAAAAGTGTTTAAAAATGCCTCGATAAAGAATAAAACTTATGCAATTTGTAAAAACATAATGTTTGCAAAAATAAAACAGTTTCTGCAGATATAATCTTTTTCTGTTCTTTTGTAAGCGCATTCCTTTTAAGAAAGGATAATTTTAGAGAAACAGTTAAAGTGGCAAAGACACACTTGTCACTCCGAGGGTTTTATTTATTTATTTTTTCACTCGCTCCTCTGGGCACTAAGAGGGCCTTTTTATTTAGCAAGCCTGTTGCGGGTTAAGCCAGGCCACGTCAGGCGTTGATCAACGACGATCCATGAATACTCGAGGTTCGGGGGTGTTGCTAATACTGTTATTGTGAACTAGCAGATGTGCCCGGCGTTGCTTGGGAAAAAAGTAACGATAGCAAAGATTAAGGTTAGTAGATTATAGCCGATCTTACCCGTTTTCACCGAGTGCAACAATTAGGTTTCGATACTAAGTATAAAATTTTTAGCTATCTGTTTACCATACTGGGATAACGATAATTAAGGTTGGCAGCAACCACTAACCGCTAAGTGATTAATAACAAACGTTTTCGTAGCCCCTTCTGTGTTCTTTTTCAGGTATACTAAATTCGAAAAATATGCTGGATCTTCCCAAATCTTATAAATATAAAATCGAACATTAAGACGAAGAGTTCGAATAAAGCCAACTCCCCGTGTAAACTTTATATACGATGGAACGCTAAATATCGTTGAGAAGGGTCTAAAAATATGTACGATTTCTTGCATAAATGCAGAAAAGACATTTAAAATAGAATAGTAGAAGCCTTACTCTTCACGGCGGCGAAAAACAAGAGTAATAAAGGCAAAGGAAATCGGAAATTACAACTAACGTTCGGCCGAACGTCGGAAAAAGCAGTTAGAAGTAGCAAATTTCCGGAACTCGTAGCTCTGGAAAAAACACTCGATCCGGAAAAGAAGAAACGCCGTTGGAGACAGCTTGATGAAACGAATCAGAAAATGTATTTATATGCAGAAAAATAGAGAAAACTCTCGAAGAAAAACTTTGCGAAACGAACAACTGAGGTATTGGTTGACTGTTCAATCGATACTTTTGAATACTTTTGTCCTTCTGTTATTCTTGCACTGCAAAAAACTTTGTGTCGATTGGAACCGAAGAACAATTTTCAGTTGCACATCAAAAGTCGAAAAGTGCAAACATTATTTCCGGAATTTTCAAACATTCTTTATTTTTCCATCATTTATAATTTACGTCTTCAGGTTGGTTCAAAAGATACGATGCAGCCATTCCTCCATATTCAGTGTTCTCATTTTCCTAAACATATCAAAAGCAAATGGCCGAAATAAAAAATCTAACGGCAAAAGTTCAGAAATTTTTAAAATTCTCAGCAGATATTAATTAAGTCGTTTTATACGGCGTTTTATTTTTTAAATTAATGTATGGAGGTTTATGATATCAATGTTATCAACTTATCCTAACAGCAGTGAATAATAACTTGTGCTGTACGAGTGTCATTGCATTTTTAATGGTATGTCTTAAAGTTACATGTTTTAGAATCGTTATATAATTTTTACAAAATGTAATAATCTAATGTATATGTTTCTTCTTATCAGTTGACTGATGAGGGGCTATACGCCCGAAACGTGTAAAAGTGCCCTTATCAACTGAATAAAGTGGATAAACGCCAAGTGTTTTAATAATAACACAGTCTTGTGTTCAATAGTAAATATTAATTCAGCTTCAAATTTCGTAAAAAATATCTTGCCCCCACAGACTATTATTGATTTTTACATCACGCTATGTGAGAAACCCCTGAATGCTGACACTGCATTTGCTAATGTGTGCGTATCGTCCACTTTTACATTGGAATCAATGTAAACGTTTGGCTTTGTTCGGTGTCGTTGTTAGAGCCGGGCAACGGGCCAAGTGTCTAAAGGTGGCCCGCCCTTCAGGAGTTTAGTTTTTGGTTTTTAAAGTTTTTGCGGTAATGTGACGTTGTGCTCACAGGAAATGCATTAACTGCTTTCCGGGAGGGGAGAGTTTTGGATTGAAAAAATGTGACTTCCGGTTTGCATCGGAAATTCATATACAGTGGGTGATCAGTTAACGAACAAATAGGATAACGAACACTTTCGCGATGGATTTTTATGTTCGGACAACGAACACATGATCGGATAACGAACACCCCACAGAACAAACACAAGAAGAAGCGACGTAAATTAATGAATAACGATTGGTCTTCCCTTGTCTTCGGGCAACAATTAGAAACTTTTCAGAGTGTGGGAGACGTCGACATCGACGCTCAAGCCGGTATATACCGATCGGATAATATTCTCCGAACTTTGAAATTCTCCCTTGTAATTCCAGCCTTTTATTTTTCTGACAAAACAATTCTTTTGTGTATTCGCGAGACTGTCGGGTAGGCATTCGTTAAGTTTTGCGTCTGTTTTTCTTTTCGAAAGGTGAGAGTATAATAGCAAAGGTAGAGAGTGGGCAGAAGATGCCTAATGTTGCTGGGAAATATGGCGTAACAGGTAAACAGGTCATCGAAGAGTTCGTAATGTAACCTAAAACGGATCTGACGACAGAAGAATGCNTTTTTTCTTTTTCATATAAGAAGGAAACTATATCACAAAAGTTATAACTGTATGATTTATATATAACCATTTAAAATGAATGTAAAATATATCTTGTATATGTATTTATTTCTTTTGTAACTAGTATTAATGGAATTATGTACAGAAAAGTAAAAACTTGCAGGGACAAAATAGCCAAAACAAAAATAAAATTTATATTAAGTTCACAATGATACTTATTTGTTATCAAAGAAAGAAACTGAATAAAATACAAATGTTCCTAAGATCATGTGTATGGAGGTTTTTCTGTAAGCAGTGCTCCTAACATTTCTGAAAGTTTATTCTTGAACTTTGTTCTTTAAAAGTTTTTTCATCATTGGTCCATAAAAGTACTCATTTTATAAAATTAGTTTTAATTTTATATACTACTAGCAGATAATCCCGGCATTGTTCGGGCAAAAAGTAACGATAGTGAAGATTAAGATTATTACATTATGGCCAATCTTATCCATTTTCACAGAATGCAAGAATTGTCCCCCTGTTTCCAAGTAATTAGAAAATTTTTAGATGGATCTAAAAATATGTTTGATTTCCTGTAAAAACACAAAAAAACTGCATCTTCTGCTGTAAATCTTGTACATCATTTTCTCTTAACACTTTGTTTTCATTGTTACTTAACACTTTCATTGTTAGCACTTCCCCCACGGGGGGATTTCGAAAAATTCCTTCTTAGTGTACATTCTCTTGATGTACCTATTAAAACAAAAAACTGCATCTAAAATAGTAGAATTTTTGAATAGGAAGTTAGAATAGAAGTTGAGTTCTTCATTGTAAGACTTAATCCAGTCCCTCTCCTCCACGGAGGAATTTCAACATCTATATAATAGTAGGTATATAAAAATGCATGTATTTGAATGCAACATTGTGTCAAAATTTCAAAGCAAACGGTGAAGAACTTCTGGAGATTTAAGATTTTGAACAAACAAACATTTACATCTTTATATAGATTATATGTATAATAGAAAATTTGAGGTACTTATCAAAAGCTGAAATATGAACGAAGTGCTGTTTTTGTTCTTTTACCTTGTTTTTAATGTTGTTAATACTGTTACTTAGATAGCTGGATGACTGAGTGATTAAGGTATCAATCTATTGATCTGGAGATTGGAATGAATTGGGTGGGCTGAGAAATCCTTGGAATTTTTTGGGTGTCCCATCCCAGCAGGAGCCCTGTCTTGCTGTTGTCCGGATACTCCATTGTGGGCCTGGCTGAACTCATGATGGCCTTGATAAAAAGCTCTTAATACTACGGGATAAAATATAAAAATAACTGAAAACTGATTTTATATAATATGCATGTTGTATATAATTAGAAATTTTATGTAATATTCTGTAGGCTGTTTTTTCATGAAAATTTTGAGTCTTTTCTGCTCCAGCAAAAAGTATTTGAGATATTCTTATGATGAATCTAGATTTTTATTGAATGACTACTGTTAGCATTTGAAGCTTTGAAAAGTTAAACACAGTCAAGTACCCAAGCATCACCTGACCAAGATATATGAAACAATCTGTACAAATCTTCATTTTTCAAATTTTATGTATAAAATACTTATATACTGTATATGCAAGATTGAATATTCTGAAATTATAATCATCTTGAATTTAGTAACTGATGAAATTAATTAAATAAGGGAAGATAGTTTTATAATTATATTTATCAATAATATCAAAAATTTGATTCATTTAAATAAGAATAATGTGTTTTTGCAAGGCTATGAAGTTGTGTAAAAAGCTACAAACTCCGACCAGGGGCGGACTTGTTAGCAAAATAGGCCTGGAAATTCTGATGTCATCATGTGACCTCAGAATAAAAGATTCAATAAATACAGTTCTAATAAAGATAGAAAAATGTAGAAACATTTTTATTCCAAAGCTAAAAGACTCCTCTAAGTAACAATGCAGTCAATATATAAATATGTATTTGATAATTTTTACTTTCCTGGCTGTTATATATTACAGAGGGAAAGTGTAGCAATTGATCAAAAAATGCCCTTCTGAAATTTTTACATTTTTGGACTCTAGACACCTTGAATTGTCGAGAGATGCAAAAGATTCGGTTTTTTTTTCTGTATGTATGGATGTTAGACTGTGTTTGGGGCACGATTTTGTTTTACCCAGTTTGAAGCCTAATAACTTTTGTGGATTTTAAATTGGAGTTGGATGGTTTAACACCAGAGTTATTAAGCTTCAAAGTGATTGAACTAATATAAACATTATCTGAAACCTGATGCATAGCAAATAGACACCCACAATTGCCATAAATAATTGAGCTATATTTTGGAAATAATATAATTATTATTTCCAAAATATAGCCTGATTATTTATGCAATTATGGGTGTCTATTTGGCTGAACTAAATTGTGTCCCCATACACATTCTAACATCTCAGGTGAGAATGTCTTAATAGGTTCTACTCTACTATTATAAAATGACAAAAAGCTTAATTTTGATGGTAAAGACAAGTTTTATAAAAATAATTGTGAATGCTAATAATGAGTAAAGTAGTTAGTCTGACCACACTGGAGATATGACATATGATTCCTCCTCTGTCTCCATCCTGTCTATCTTTTTAATTAAGAACCAAAATTTAATAGCATTAATACCCCTTTATATACAAGCTATTGTGCCAAATTTAGTTTCTTAAACTTTACCCATTATCTCAGAACAGAAAATAAAGAAATTAAACAAATTTTGATGTCAACACAAACACTAATTTTCCCCCTTTATTTGACATTTTTTGGGTTCAGGAGGTCTCCAAACATGTAGATTTGCAAAAAACTTGGAGATTCAAATTTGATATGATTCTAATACTTCCCAACTTGTTATGTATATAAAAATGGAGAAGTAAAAAGGAGTTGAAGTCAGTGGATTTTTGACGACTCTGACTAAAACACCAAAATTCCACGACTCCAACTCTATAGCCCTGTGTTTTTGTTTCATCAGTCATTACAATTAATAATATAAAGAATTGAAGGAAATATGTATTTTTCCAAGTGTCCACCTTTTCTTGAATCAAAATAGAAAGTATATCAAACATTTTTGTTTTGTTTGATCTGTTCATAAATATGGATTCTTTTTTAAGACACAACAATAAACTGAAATAAATGGCTTTGTAGATGTTAACTCTGTCAATAGAGCCAAAAAAAGTAATTTTCAGAGATAGAATATAGATTCTGATTTATTGTGAAATACATGAAATGAGGAAGTCTATATGCATCTTAGAAGATTTAAGTAAGTTCTTGTCTATTTTAAGAATTTATTTAAGTATGGTATGTTTAAACTGATAAAAATTGCCAGGAGAAATAAAACTATATGCATCTAATCAATTTTTTTAAGTACTGTATTATTTGCTGTTTTGCTTCAACTTTCAGTCTCCCACAGCTTGTAACATTTCTAATGTACAAAATTGATGAAGTTAATCATCAACTCAGTAAAACTCATGATAGGCAGGAATAATCTGGTGCAATATACACTGTGAGCCAAAAGCACACTTTTCATTCCAAAAGTACTAAAGATGATATATTAACAAAATTTAGTTACATGGGAAGTCATGCAAGGAGAGTAGGATGTGACCTTTTGTTGACCTTGAAAATGATTTTCAAGGTCATTTATGTTGTAACTTTTTAATGAACAGAGATAATATAAAAGTTTCAGTGATAAAGTTAAAAATCAGCATTTAACGAGTCTAAAATGATTTTCTGGATTCAAATAAATACATTTAGGACTGCATAATTTGCAAATTTGAAATTTAAATGTGTAAAAGTGATAAGTGATTGTTTTATATGACCTTAAATTATATATTCATACTAGGAGTTTTTCCATCTCAATAGCATGTGATCTCCTAGAGGTCAATGTTGTCACACCTTTAATCGTATTTGCTGTTTTTATTGCTTCCTTGTTAAGAATGATGCACTCTGTTGACTTTGTCATCTTAAACATGGTTGCCAGATCTGCCACATGTACAGCTTTGCAATAAGTTCCTTTTTCACCTCAATTGCTGATACCACAACCTTCTTATACTTTGCTTTTACTTTCTTCTTGGACTCTTTGGTGAATAGATAGGGATTTTATATATGAAGCCCTCAGATGTAAGTGCTAAACCTCAGAATTGATTTGAGGGTTAGCATCTCTGAGGTAACTGAATTTGAATGTTTTAAAAAAATCATAAAAAGAAATATCCCAAAACCATGAGAATGACTGCCATATCTATAGGCAATGTGTGGAGAGAGAGAAATATTAACACACAACTATTCATACGATTTTAGGATTTTTTTTCAAACATTCAAATTTGGTTACCTCAGAGATGTGATTCTGAGCATTAGCACTATACATCCCTGAGGGCTTTGTATATATCCAGACAACCAAAAATAAAGATGGAAAAAAGCACTAAAAACCACAAATGTAATGCAAGAGATGTTCTCATAATGAGGACAAGAGATGTCTTGGGCACACAACAGCTTAAATTTTGCTAAAGAAGTTTTAATAAACTGCCTTGAAATAGCATTAATACTTCAGTTTTTTAAGAAACAGATTGACAAATGTTTTCGTGACAGCTTCATGTACTAGATTTGATGCTTTTGGCTGAGCACTAAGTTTTTTTACATAAAGGGATATGTTATCTTGAAAAGAAATTACTTGAATAGAGCAAAGAAATACTACTATCATTTGTTATTGATAGATTACTAAAACTTCATTAATATGCTTTAATATTCTTACATAAATGTCTTAGTAAATGTCATATATACTTATGTAAGATACCTGTATCTATTAACACAGTTGTTATAATACATTCCAAAAAAGTGCCATGTTTTGCAAATCTGTGCTATACAAAACAAAGGATTATTGCAAAACATATGGTTAGGTTCCAAAAGTTAACAAAAATATACTATTGTTTTTTGTTAAGAGACATGTTTAGTAAAGCAATCAATAATTAACTAACAATCACAATTAAAAGTTCTGTATGACATGTTTATATGAATTTTAGTTAAACAAGAGCATTTTCTTTTTACAAAGTATTGTTGACATCTGAGCTTTTTTGTTGTTCTTGATCAGAAACATCAGCAACAGCTTTATTTTTTTATTTTTATCAAAATTTTGTATGGGTGCAAAATAAAAATGTTGTTAATCAAAAATTTGTTCTAGAGGGTCACATTTGTTCAGTTGAGTACTGAGCAATATTGTTTTTTTTCCAGAATTTGTGTTCTAATACTGATTTTTGTTTGAGTTGGAAAAAGCTCAAGTACCAAGATATCGCAGTATTTCATTCATCATTTTTACAAATGATGACTTACCTATGGTTAAAAAAAGTTTAATAATGCTTTACTAAATACAACAATTAAACATGTTTAGGTAAGTTTATTTAATCTATGTCACTGTATTTTGCTTTTATTCTTAGAGGCTAAAGTCTGAAAGCAACGATGACATCTGGTTGATAAGAAAGTGCAAATTTTTTTCCTTCCATGTCCTAGCTATCAGTTTTCATTAAAGTAAACCTGATAAAAGGCACAAAACAAATTGAAAATTTCAATATTCTAAAATCTATGGGCAAATTTGAGACAATAGACATGCTTGCTTGAATAAAAATTATCAAATAATGGAGTTTACACTTAAAAATTGTGAAATTTTGTATGGAGGATTTCTCAAACCATATTAGAGAAAACTGGAAAAAGTGTTTGAATATTTTGTATTAAATATAAATTAAATAGTCTTCAAAAGGTTTGATGAATTTTTTGATTTTTACAAAATTTATTTCAGTTGCCTGGTTTTTTCTATAATTTCATTGTTTTCCAAGACTCACAACTTTATTAAAATTCTTTTATTTGATTTTTCAACATGTCTTTTGGCATTTGTCCTCATCAGACTATTTAAATAACACTGAAATTTTTTTTTTAACTAATACATAAATATTAATTGAATAAATCGCTTACTGAATGAAGATATTGTTTACATTTTTTTTTACTAATGTTTGTAACACTTTTTATTTTTATNAAAATGATAAAATGTAAATTGAATTTTATCATAGCGAGTTTGCTTGAATTTCCTTTCTTCTGAGATCGCAGCAATGCGTGACAGGTAAGCTAGTATTATTATAAAAATTGTCATTTATTTACATGCATAAAGTAGGTAAACAGAAATAAATTGATAATTTATTTCAAATATTGTAATGCATTTTTTACTTTTTATCATACTTGAACTATTAAACAGTTTGTGTTAGTGATATAATAAACTGGTACAATTTACTATATTTAAACTTCATTAAACAACTCCATGCCTGTACTTTTACCAGTAAAAATTTTTTCTATTTGCTGAAAAGAATACGGAAGGTGTGAAGTTGTTTATTGCTAAAGTGTTCCAGCTTCTCAAAAGTATATTTAAACTTCAAATGAAAGCAGTGTGTGTAACTGTGTAATAGAAGTTAAATTGTTTAAATTTTATCAATGATAGGTTGACCATAATTTCTTGATGCCAAAATGAGATGAGAAGCTGCAGTGGTAAATATATGACCTCTTCTATTAAAATTTTATCAAGAAATATAGATGGGCATTGTTAATAATCTGTTTGTACATTTTTAATGGTACGGGACTCGGATAGTTCAAAATCTCATTAGTTTGTAACTACTTTTGTCCTGTCCGGGGATAGAGATTTACATGTTAAGATATTCAATTAGTTCAAAATATGGCTACTTCAAAATTTGAAGTGAAGATTCTGTCTGAACTGTGATGTGCGTGTTAACTGATTTGTTTAGATTGAAGTGCCTCCATGCTATAAAAGAAAAATAGACCAAGAACAATTCATCTGGTCAATATGGCTTTGCTTTTACAGTAACACATGTTTGGCTGTAACCTTATCCATGGACTACCTGTTTCTTCTTATCTCATAAAATGTAGCCCATTCTTGCAATCCTGAAAACAAGCCATAAGTAGCAGATTGAGATATTTGTAGGGCTCTAGGCTACCACATTTAGGTGACTTATTACTTTTTGGGCCACTTTAAAAATAATCCAGGTTACATTTTGAGCAATTCTCCTTTACATTTTATTAAAGCTATCTGACAACCTGAGGTTCTCACTGGACGCTTGCTATTTACCTTTGCATTTATAATTATTAATGAAAATAGCATTTTGTATACTTAGCTGTATTCCATTTGCTTAATAAATTACATTAGTTACATGACATCTGGCATATTGTACTGTACAGATATATGTATAAATGTAAATCTCGGATGATTCGAAACTTGATAATTTGAAGTTGCAGTTATTTTGTCCCTTGAATTTCGAACTAACTAGGATTTCTTCTATTGATCCAAATCAATATTAATAATAATAGCATAAAAATAAATTTTTCACATTTTATTTTCAAATTTCTAATAACAAAAAGTGATTTATTATTATTTTTTATTACAATATGTTATGAAAATTTAATAGTTAGATTGATGTAGATTTTCTAGACTCAAAGCATATTTTTCAGATGAACCTCTTTCAAGTTATGGTCACTTGCATTTTTATTATAAAACTTATTGCATTATATGTTGCAGTTTTGCTTTATAATCAGCATTGCTTTCATGGCTTCAACATTTAATTTCAATTTCTATTTGGCCACAAGGCATTTTTAAGTGAAAAATATTCTTTCTACAGAAACCATAGTTCCTGCATAATAAAGGACTAATTTTATCAAATTATGAAAATCTTGGAATTCATATCCCTTTTTAGGTCAAAATATTTAATGAAATGAACAATCTGTCACTACATTGATTTTTCCACCTTTATTTTATCTCTTCAAGTGTTTATTACCTTTTATTAGTATCAATTGTTGAGTTTCATTTGTTTGTGGAATAATCTCCTTAAGTTTGTTGAAACTATAAGCTCTATTTCATGGCATTTCTTTTTCACTAGTTTTGCCATCTTCTTACAAGGAATCTTTCTATAAAATTTTGTTGGGTCCCAGGACACGTCGGTATAAGAGGGAATGAAGAAGCTGACGCAGCTGCAAAGGCAGCTAATCCTTCACAGCATGAAATGCCTATTGAAGGAAGTGATTTGAAGCTAGTAGTTAAAAAATGACTAGCAGAGAGATGGCAAAACGTGTGGAATGCACAAATCCACAATAAACTACACGAGATCAAGCCGAATATAGAAAATTGGACACATAATAAACAGTATGACAGGAGATCTGAAGTAATTCTTACNATAATCGGTTAACGAACAATTCGGATAGCGAACAAAGTCTTGGAACGGATTATGTTCGTTAACCGATCACCCACTGTATACAGTAGTTAATTGAAGCCTCCTGTCCCTAAGGTTTCTACATCTGGTCTCGGATTTCATCTAATGGTCTCTGTTCTCGAGATTAAAACGGACGGAATTTATAGGTATACAATTTGGGAATTTATAGGTATACAATTTTTTCAAATTGTATTTCAAAAATGCAAAATTATAAGGCAATAAACACGAGCATTTCCTCTTCATGAAGGTGCACCCCATTTGAAGAGGTGCATTGTTTGAAATTTTAAAAAATTATTGAAGGATTTTAAGGTAAATATTTCAACAGCATCCTCGATAGGTAAGGTTTAAAATAGACTAAGGCATCGCGAGTTTCTGAATTATGTTTTTCGCTGACAGTATGATTTGTAACGAGGATCGCGATTCATAACTATTGTTGAACAGTACCTACTACCTAGCCAACTCGAAATTAATAACGAAAGATGACACTTACACCAATAATCTGGAAAGTACTCTTAGCGAACCAGTAGTGTAGCGTGAGTGTCAGTCTAGGTATCTCAATTTAAAAGACTAAAATTCAGTTTCGTCACAGAATAAGTAATGAAAAATTCCGTGCTCATTTCAATCGGTCCGAATCATAGGTGCGACAAAAATATGAAATGAAATTGTTCAAATTTTTACAAGATGTTATTATTTATTGTGAAATTTTGCCGTCCCCTAAAAGTGCCGCCCGGGCGCGGGCCGCCCTTGCCGCCCCCACTACGCTACGCCACTGTAGCGAACTATTCGATTATCACTTTTCGATTGATGACCCCAGGCAGGATACTGACTCCCAGCATGAGCTTTGCAACAGTGTTACCCATCCTCGGAATCAACAAAACGATCGTCCTTTTACTTTCAACGAAGTTGACCACATCATAAGACTTAGGGCTGTTTCACGCTATGACCGACTGGACTGGTCCAAACCAACCGATTTTATAATCAGACCGACTAGTAGTGAAAACATTCACACTAGTTTTGTTGGGTGGAAACCACTCAGCAAACACGAGGTCGACTGCCTTGGCAATAGCGAAAACATCTGCTTGCGGAACAGAGCAATATGGTCCCGGTTTGAAGGTTGATCTATGAATAGTGTCACTTCTATGATTATAAACCACAATCGTTGCTCCAACCTTGTCTTCAGATTTGGAGCCATTTGTATATATAGAGGTTTCACTGCTTCCATCCTGGGTAGAAGAACTGTTCAGCAAGGGGTAATCTTGTTCCATGTTAATATCAATGTCTATGTGTTCGATACCGAAGCTGACAATATCCTCCTTTATCTGGGCCGGGTAGTCCGGAAGGATAGTTTTGTTTTTGTCAGTGTTAGGGAAATCCTTGTTGTCGTATAAGTTGTTAATTTTCCAATTCCAAGAGTTCAGATTAGCCTTGATATGGACTTTTTTTTTCTTAATTCTTTCCGCCCTGTGGGCACTAAGAGGGCCTCTTTTCGCAAGCCCATTATGGGTTCGGCCAGGCCCACAATGGGGCTGCCGGGTGGTGAGGGACGGGGCCCGAAATATACGAGCGGACCACTCCCCGAAAAATTCCTGGGGATTTTTCGACCCGTTCGGATTAGAACCCGGGTCCCCCAGAGCGGTAGGCTGTCATCTTGACCGCTCGGCCATCCGGCCGCGAACCTTGATATGGACTGGTAGTAGCCCTGCTATAACCAGTAGTGCAGAGGTCGGTGCAGTGCGATAAGCTTTGCAAATCCGCAAAGCTGTAATCCTTTAGACCTTGGATAGTTTCCTTTGTACAGTATATGAACTTTAAGGGTGGCCTCTGCCCAGACCGGTGCCACAAGCAAGATGGGTTCGATGGCACCCAGATATATGTATTTTGGTGCTTTGTTTCCAACTCCCCACGTATTCCTTGCTATACTAACCAGCGCATTAGACACTTGCGTCTTTTTCCACAACCATATCAATATGTTTTGATCATTGCAGTTGGTCCAACTTCACCCCAAGATACGTATATTTTTTAACACTTGATATTCTGATACCATCAATTTGTATTCGAGGACTTTTTGTAGTAGGGTTTTTTCGAGAATATAATGTATTTACATTTTCCATAATTAATGGGAAGTTTTATGTCGGTGCTCCATTTCGAGATTTTCGCCAAGAGTTCATTATATATTATCCGGAGGTTGTCGCAATTCTGGTCCGAGATGAGAACAACAGTATCATCTGCGTAGCCTTGCAGGAGACTGTTCCTATTGCTCCCGTTGTATCTTGATAATAGGTCGTTATGAACTATAGTCCATAACCCTGGCCTAGCAATAGATCCTTGCGGGCATCCTTTAGTCACTTGGTGTACGTACTTAGTATCGTTGGCGTAGAAGCCGGCTTTTATGTCATTTATGAAGCTTTTGACTAAGTAGAAGAGGTTCTTAGGGCAATTAAGGGCTTGTAACTGTTGTAAGATAACCGGCCACCATGGGTTATCGAAAGCCCCACGAAAGTCTAAAGATATGAGAAGTGTATGTTTGCCTTCGCGCTCGGCCCGTTTGATAAAGTCCAAAATACTTGTTAACGCTGTCGTAGTTGTTTTACCAGGAGTAAATCCGTGTTGATGGTGACTTAAAGCTTTGTTTCATCTCAGGAAGGTCAGGATTCTGTTCATCATTAACTTGTCTAGCACTTTCCCCATTATCGGAAGAAGACTTATCGGTCTAAAGTTTTTCGGACAGCACTACTGCCATCCGATCTATTACAAATCTCCAGAAAAGAGGTTCAAATGTCCTGCACATTCACAAGCATCTCACTACCAACACGCATAAACACGATGTCTCATTTAGATGGGTGCGTGGGCACTGCGGGGTAATTGGCAACGAAACTGCAAATCGACTAGCTAAAACCGCAGCCGATCCCATCGGATACCCTTCTCTTGCATCAAAAAATGGAATTAGCAGATTGTACTGAGACAATGGCAATAAGAGTGGGATGCTGGTAATACAGGTAGGATGACTTAGTAGGGGGCGGCAAGGGTAAGATATCAGCCAACGACTGGATTGGAAGCACCTTAAGCACGACGAAATACTTTTTATGAGAAAGTAGAGATTAAAAAATAGTTCGAAGTTACAAATCAATATTATAATAAAATCTCTAAATATAGTAATTTTAACTTTCCAGCGATTTTAAATGTTCGATATACAATTAGAAAAATCAGTTTCTACAAATTATACAATTGTGTCCATTGCCATAACACAAAACATTTGTGAAAACAGAAAACGCGCTAACAAATAAACTTGAATTATTCTGTTTAATTAAAGTTTAGATTATAACGGTGCAAATTTCATATAGGATACGATGTGTATATAAACTGTAAACTATTACTAATGTAATGTATTTATTAATTTCCATTTCGCTTTAACAATTCGATTGGATTTGGGCTTAAGCCAGCGAAAATAATTTGAAAAAATTATGAATTTTGAATTCGAAATAATTTTTTTATTTCGAAAATACATCCGACAGATGGTGATCGAAAGAATATTTAAATAGATTTTAGAATTTTTATAAAGTGAAGAACAGAATCCACGAGTTATTTCTAACTCGAAATGAAAAACGCTGATAAGAACATTCATATTAACGGGAAAAAATAGAAGGAAAAAAGATTTCAATAAAAGCAAAGCTGTTTAAATTAAATATATGTTTCAACCTTTATATAATACGCTAACATAAGTTAATAAATAATAAAAAAATAACAACAGTAAATAAAATGAAAAATATATATATTTTTATTTTCCGCGATAAATTCACGCCACCAACTGAATTCGGAGAGCGCCACCAAACGTTTATTTTAAAAGAGACTAACAGGGAATATTATTGGGAAAAGTTGAAGTTACGGAATAATTTTGACTTAAACTTTACGTAAGATGGCTCGTACACCCGAAGGCAATTTCACCGACTTTTCTATACAAGGTATCTCCTACCTCTTATAATATTTTATCTTCCATTATATAATTGGATACATTTCTTTTTACGTCTTAAAAGTATCGTGACGTGTCCACCGTTTTTCCTCCATTTCTCTATATCTGAAGTGGGTGTTTTTTCTGTAGAAAATAAACAATATGAAAACATCTCGTTGAATTACATCCGAAATTCACAAGACGACTCGCACGTGTTACTGTCTGTTAAATTTACATAATTTATATAACAATTTTGTTGTTCGAATGACAAGTCTTGTGGTGTAGAAGATAAGCAAGTGCCTTACATACATGGGCATATGCTCACTTTGACTATTTACAATCATTAACGTTATATAAAGTAATGATTAATGAGTCGTGCTAAAAATATCCCAATTGTTTATATTTTAAAGCAATAAATATAAATTGCTGATTCTTTCTAATAGTTTTATTTGAAATGTAGATATCATGTGTTTTCTCAGTAATATCTACCAGAATATAACAGTTGGATAAGTGAGTCATGTAGTATGTTTGATTACATATGTTAGTATAGTAAATATTTCTTACAGATATACTTGTATTTTTTTTGTAATATGAAATATTCGTGAATTCGATTTAAATAAATGATTCTTTCGTGGTCAAACTTAATTTATTGTATAAGCAATTGAATTTGTCTTCTACATTGAATGATTATTTACAATGATAAATATATAAAAATGTAAATGTATGATTTAATCATTCAAAGATTAATAAATAATGAATAAATTTTCAATTTCTTGAATTAATAGGCTTAGTCTGCTTCATTGGAACTCATTAATTTACATTACATTTCTTGATTAGCTTTGAAAACCGAGTAATTGTTGGGAGATGTAAAAGTAAAGTGGCGTGATGGCCGGGCCAATTATTCGAGTTCGTGTGTCTGGACGCTGAGATGACTTTGTTGTCCGGCATGCCCGGTTTTGCCATTCTTATGATGGGCTTGATTGCTTGAAAGTATTTGAGAAACATAATGTATAAAGTTTGACTTATTGGAATTTCTTCAAGTTTGTTAAAACTTTGCTTAAGCTACTGGTATCAATGTTGTTAAAATGTCACACTAATGTCCATTTTTAATAGTTGAGAAGTTTAACATATGTAATCAAATGTGACTAATATATAGGCTCCAAAATAAAATTTTCTCATAATTAGATATATTTATTGTTTAAGGGAATACAACAACTGGTTATTAAATTATTACAATCGTCAACTGTTTAAAAAAATTAAAAATTATATATATATATGGTATATATAGATTGAATTTATACCTTTTTTGTCATGTTTATATTTGTGTTGTGTAATACATGAACTAGGTAATTGTAGTAGGATAAATAAAATAATTATAGGAAGTTTCTGTATGATGATCTGCCATTTTTTAAAAAATAAAGTTTGATAATGTAACTGTAAATTTTAATAATCAAATTTTTTGAAAAATTATGCCTATAATAATTAGTACCTTATTGAAATGATATGTGAAACTGATTTATCTTAATATTTCATATAAGAATAATTAATTGAAAANGTGATGTTTGGTTTTACGTACCATTTCATTATAAATTTACCATTTTTTTACAGAATTTTTCTTTAAGAACTTGTATCTTTTCTTTTTCATTATCTTCTAGTTATATATTTGCACTGTTTTTGTACTTTTAAAAACTGAATTCATATTTCTTTACATTAATAATAATTTGTTTTTATTGCAGGAAATGTTAATTCTTTCTTAGTAATAAGAATTCTTCTGGCTATGGCCAAAAAGTCTCTTTGAAGCAAATCAAGACATGTTAGCTTTACAGCTTGTCTATGTATGTCACTATAGGGAAAATTCTTGGTAGATTTCTCTTTCTATAATGAGATCAGTCTAAAAGTGTGTACACTATGCAAAGACTTTCTCCCACTAGATCACAGCTAGAGATATGTATTAGATCAACTGTACTGAGATTTTTATTGTTTATGCACACAAGGATATTTTTTATCATAACTCCTCTTTCTAGAAGCAAACCAAGACATTGTCTAGAATTGTATGATCAAGATGTCTAGTTACTGCAGTTATAGTATTAATTAATGAATCAAAAGAAAAAGTTCAATCTTCATCTCTCCTTGATATCCTTTTGTAATGCAAATACTAATAGAAAATAAACATTTGGGTTAGAAAAAAATATTAAGAGAATTAATTGAAGATTACAATAAGTAAATGTCATTTATATAATTTTTTTGTTGTAATTCTCATAGTTTGACATTCATTTAGCATTTTAAATTGTTTTGTTTTATCCTTCTAATCAAAGTTTTAAAACTTTAAAATAAAGCTTTTTGGCTTTTTTGTCTTTATATTCCTTACATTCAATAATTCTGGAAACAGTTCATATTGTTGAATCAATAAAATTGTTTCCTTTCTACTCACTTATAACCTTTATTTTTGCTTTCTTTACTGGAGGATATTCTGTAGTTTGGAAATATATTTGAATGAACAAATAGACCTAGACTAACCTAGACAAGCTCTGCATATTTTACATTATCCTTCTTCCATCCTACTGAGAGCTGAGATAAAGCAATGTGAGAGCAGTCTTATTAATATTTACACTATATAGAGATATCTAATTATAAACAAAATCTGGATGAAAAGTCTATTTGTGATTGACCTTTCCTCTACAGTTCATTTAAATTTTAAAACATGGCAAATGAAAATAGTATAGATGTGCACTTACATTAACTGTTCACATATACATACAATGCTATTTTATTTAGTAACAATGTCCTTTTAACAAAATAAAATTGAGTGATATACAGTATTAGTTTATGCAAGAGGAGAAACTAAAATGTTTTACTAAAAGAAAATCAATGCTTGATGCAAATCATTTTTGTGGTCTTAGACACTGTTCAGAAGAATGTCAAAGGTTTGTGTTTACACTCTTCTAATGTATCAAGAAATTGTAGAATTTTAAAATGTAGTATTTAATATTAAAAGAATAGCATTTTCTAGTATGAAAAAGTCCTGAAGGAAATGATTGATTTGAACAAAAATAAAAGTTTTATATTAAAAAAAAATTAATATCAACATGGCTGAGAGTTTAAATTATTATTATTATAAATGGCAAAATGAAAAAGAAATCAAAGTTATCAGAGATTAAACAACCTATTTAACTTATGGAAATATTTCAGAATGAATATAAACAGTATTTTCTGAAAGAATTGAGACAATTAGCATAGTAAAAATGTTTTATCCAGCAATTAGTTATAAAGAACAGACAGAATTGTTCTTGGGTTTGTTTCTTTCTAAATTTTGGAAATATGGAACCACTACTGTATTTATGTAGTTTGGAATTTTTGATTGATGATGCAGAAAAACTTTGCTATTACATTGTAAGTTTATTCTAAATCCATGACAGATTAATATATATATAATAATAATAATGCTAATTTCTGGACTTCAATATTATTTTTAGCAATTATCTCAGCTGACACCAGATTGCAGGTCATTCGTTTTCAGTCGCAAATACTGTACACACACTTTAAAAATGAACAAAAATAACTCTATTATTCTCTTGTGAAATCTAATAGAAGGGACGCCCGTGAAATTGATTATTCTGCCTTTGATAATCTCCAGGCAAGACTGACTAATTCAGAATATATGACCTTTTTGTATCTGGATAGTGCTTGGTTTTTTATTTTAAAATTATGAATCAACTGTTGAAACGTGTTTATATAAATTTAGAAATATTAAATTTTATATGGTTATTTATGACTCTTAATGAATTTATTTTTTANAGTATTTTTTTGTTTTAATATCCTTTACAATTAATTAAATATATTTCAAAACTGGATGAGATACATTAAAAGCACCAACTAACACCTGTAATCCAGTTAATATGAAAACATTTGTTCTTATAGGTTCAATTGCAGAAGGTTAAGGACAGTTGAAAACGTTAGTTCTTATAATAAATTGGTTCATATTAACTGGATTACAGATGTTAGTAGATACCTTTAATTCTTTACAATGTTTAATTTACTGAAATTTAAAGATAATTTTAGACTATATTAAATTTATAAAAATTTCTAAGAAACTTCTTTTATTAATGGGAGAATTGTTTGCCATGATCTTGAGAATTCTAGAAGCAAAATAACAGAATTTCTAATGGTAAAGAAGTTTCTAAGAAACTTCTGTACCATTAGAAATTAGCTACAATTATTGATTTTATTTAAGCCTATATCATATACATTGTTACTATTTATAATAGTTAAAATTATCTAGTTCAAAATTGTTTTCAAAATTTCTATATCAAAATAAGATAAGTTTTCATCTTTATACTGTGTGTATAAATATGGAAGATCAAACTATTATTATTAATCAAATAAGATAAATTCAAGTTTAATCATTAAGTTAAATACTTCATAATTTTTGTAAAATATTTTAGTTTATTTTAAATTTCTGTATCAAAATTTAATGTTTTCTTACATACATATATTAATGCTTTTCTTTTATACATTTATTATGTTTTGACAAATTTTTAATCAATTTTTTTAATCATGTTTCAAAAATTACTTCAAATATAAACAAATTTTTACACTGATTTTGTACAAGTCAAATAGCCTACTAGTCCATCTCCTATCTGGATCTGCAAATGTCATAAACAATTTACACAGTAATCATCTTAATCTAACCGAACCAACAACATAGCGAGAAAACTTGGGCAATGACGCTGAGCGAAATAGAATGGAATTGTGAATGTGTGATNCTAACATTTAATTTTTATATAAGATAACACTTCAGAAAAAAATTTACTTGATATTTGCTTTCGGAAAATATTTTAAAACTGACTTTTTGTAATTATTAATAAAGTATATTTCCGGTATTAAAGCTGTTAAATGTCAACAAGAAGTAAGTGTTAACATTACCGATCTGACCGGATAATTTATTTGCTTTTTTTTCTCGCCACGTCCTAAATTGTCAAAAATGATAAGTTGCGATTACTAATGGATGAAATGTGACGACTGTGGTTAAAAATTTATAATTACTACTACTATTCGTTTTGTAAAACGGAAATCGATTAAAACAATTTTAAAAAAGCTTTATTATTATTAATTTGCGTTTTATAATGTATTTGCGAAATTTGAAAACCGTTCTTCTAATTTTTGTTCGCTGTCAGAGGAAAAAAATCGTATCCTATATTACGTCTAGTTCTTTTTTATATCAATATAATCTTAAGTGCGATATCAATCGAGTGATAACTTACGAATTTCAACTGACGTCACAGCTGCTTTTAAAACGGATTTATTTGAATCAATTTTTACTTTTGTTCGGTAAAGGTGTTATAATACTCTAGTGGAATTTTCACGCATGCTTTTAGATAGTCTGCAGTGGTGCAGTCGATCGTTTTATTGATTCTTTAAAGTGGACTGTAACATTAACATCAAGATGTTGGATCACGCGGAAGATATGTCACCCAGAGAAATGACTAAAACGTTTAAATTGGATTTAACTGATAATTATCATCGGTATTTAAGAATAGCAGCTGATGAAAACGACGATAAATGTAAGTTATTTCGAATTAACGTGAATAACCTGTAATCGAAAACCAGACTGGTAACGTCAGTTGGAGTTTTGTTGAACGATTACGTCACGCGATTTCGTTTTATTCTGCCATGTATTTTTAATAATAAAATGTCGTGACTTTATACAGTTTACAGATTTAAATACTTAAACTCTCTGTGCTACACTTTCTCCCGTTTACTTGTTACGTTTTTAGTGAATTATTTTCTATAAATAATAATGTGTACCGTGCAATATTGTAATTGGCGCATAATTATCGATTAGAACGTAATTTTATTTCCATTTTTAAAAATTTATTTACAGGAAAAGTTTTTTAAATGAAATTAATGACAGGCGTTTATTTCCTTTTTAATCATAAATTTAAATTTTTATTAATTTTAAATTTATCTCTTTTATCATTTATGGAATGTTCGGATAAAAATGAGTAAAAGATGTGAGAGATGGCTTAATTTTTCGGAATTTTTAGTTATTTCAACAGGAAATACCATTTGCGATAGACAATTTTTAATTTAACAACAAAATTTGCATACTGTTGGAAGTCTTCTGTTAAATTACTACAGCCAGTGACAGCCTTAACAAAATTTGAGTTTTAAAACAAATCTGGAAATGTAGTTGACTTCATTCAAACGAATAATTAACATTTTATACTGTCACATTCAGATACATGTTTTTGGAATGTGTAGAAGAAACTATTCTGTCTTCATATTTGATTGATTGTGTTAAATAATAAAACTGAATAATTGAAATTTAGAATTTATGTAAATTCAGATGATACAATTTCTGATAAGTAAGATTTTAAATGATTTCTTTTGTATTGGGCTTAAAATAGTCTAATTATTAAAAATACATTACAAAATTGATAATGTACTGAATACTGCCAAACGATCATCAGATCAATCAGGATACATTAATGTTACTATTAATAATTAAATGTCAAGTAATTGGTTGCCTAATGCTTACCTCTAGGCCAATCTGTTGATAAATTTAATAGTTATAATTAACTATTATCAAGAGAAGTTTCCTAATGCTTACCTCTAGGCCAAATTACTTGACATTTAATTATTAATAGTAGCATTAATGTAGCCTGATTTAATCTTACAAATATAAAACATTTAATCCAATTTTTTGCACTGAATACTAGACACCCTGTCCTGGCTTGTTTAACAGTATGTGGAATTATGGAAAATGTGCCAAAAATACTGATAGACTTCAAGGAAATTTCATGTATGCAAGGACTGGTTTTAACAAGTTTGTTAACTCATGCTTATGGAAGAAATTTATTATGAATTAGTTGAAAGTTGATTTTGATTATTTAATGATTTTTAAAAATATTTTAATTCAAAACCTTATATAATATTTTATTTTGACATGAGCAAAGAATGACTTTAGGAGTGAATAATATGAATAGAATTGAGAAAATAAGCTGCTTTTTTTTTAATCAGTTTTTTAATGATTTCACAATTTCTATCATATATACGAGGAATGTCCGGAAAGTAAGTACCGTTTCGTTTTACCACCACTGCAGTGGTAGTATCGCAGTTCAGCACCTGCATACATGTCTCTGGTTGATTGTCAGTCCAGTGACTCCATTAGAGCCAGATTGTGTTGTTTTTCCATGTGTTAGTGAGCATTCAAAATGTTTAAGACAATTGCCGAACCCGCCAACTGTGAAGTGCGTTCTGTAATACGGTTTTTGAACGCAAAGAATGTTAAGCCAGTTGAAATTCATTGTCATCTTGTAGAGATTTATGGTGAAAATGTAATGAGTGATGGAATAGTGAGAAAGTGGGTTTGACAGTTCAATGCTGGACGCACCAATGTTCATGACGAAGCACGGAGTGGCCGGCCTTCTGTTGTCAATGATGGTTTGGTTGCAAAAGTGAATGAGAAAATTCTTGAAAACAGACGGTTCACAATAAGATTGCTTTGTGATGAGTTTCCACAAATTTCAAAAACTGTTTTGCATGAGATTGTCACAAATCAATGTCAGCAGTGGCTGTCTTCACTAGCGGCATCTTTCTTTGAAGAGGGTATAGACAAGTTTGTTTCCCGATATGACAAATTATGACAAATGTCTGAACAATAATGGTAACTATGTAGAAAAATAGTTTCCAACATGCTGTTTCATGTAAAAATAAATTTTGTTTTGAAAAAAAGATTTTTTTGTGAGAGTTTTCCCAAAACAGTACTTACTTTTCGGACATGCCTTGTAATTTCACAAAGTTTTAATGTTTCCTCAATTAAGTATTTTTCAAGTTTTGTAATTAAGATTAAAAAACTCCAAAAAAATCTTGAGAACCAAAACTAATGGACTAGTGTAGAAACAATTTGAAAGATAACAAATACAATATATTAGAATAGTTTCCAACATGCTGTTTCATGTAAAAATAAATTTTGTTTTGAAAAAAAGATTTTTTTGTGAGAGTTTTCCCAAAACAGTACTTACTTTTCGGACATGCCTTGTAATTTCACAAAGTTTTAATGTTTCCTCAATTAAGTATTTTTCAAGTTTTGTAATTAAGATTAAAAAACTCCAAAAAAATTATAAAAATTTATAGTAAATGTGATTGATTTTAAAATATTTTGATAATAAATGTTAGACAAAATTTTAAACTCTTACTAAAAAAAAATTTGATATGGCTTGTTATTTGATTGGTCTTTCCTTAAAAGATGTGTTTTGACAATACAGTTTTATATCAGGATGAGATTTATATAGTTGGGAAGAATGTATTTTCATATACTGTAAATCTTTTTCATCTAATATGGAAATATATAATCACATTTTTCTGAAAATGAGTACTGTTTTTCCCTTCTAATTCTTCTCCTATAATATATTTTGACTTAATAGATAAATACATTCTAAGATATTTGGATTTAAACATACAGAAAATAAGCATTAAAAGACTTAGACTAAAAGAATTATATTTTTATGTATTCTTTATAACTTTTTTACAATCATTAATACAGAAAATATTTATAGAATTTATTTTTTACATTAATTGCTAATACAAAGAGAAATATAAGCATGATAATCTAAGGTAAGTTTTTAATTAAATTGGCATTTGCTTTCATTAGGAAAATTTATGTAACAATTAAGTTGTATTATTCTAGAAGGAAAAAAAATCAGTATTTTGTATTAATGGTTACACTAATAGAGATCTATTGTTTGTGAAAAGTTAGGCAAGATTAGGTGGTTTTTTCTGCTTTTAAATTATAGAAAATAAAAAGAATATTAATTTGCAAAATACTTAAAATCTTACAGCAAAAAATAAATATCGAAAATGATTTATAAAAATATTTTGGAAATTATAAAACATAAAATTGTAATATTTTTTGTGTTTAGTCTCTTAATTTATTTTAAATTTAAAAACTTGGTCCTTTAAAGGACATAACTTGTAACAGATGTCAAACAAGCATTAAAGGCACTGCCTGAGAAAGATGTAGTGGCATTTCATATAAGTTTGCAGAAACACTATTGCTGTATGTACAGACAATCATACATAATACAGAAGATACAAGTTAGCTCAGATCTACTGAAAGCAATGAGGTTTCTTCAACCAAAAAGAACAATAAAGGTGTGCTGATGTTTCTAGGATTGCTAAACAATTGCTGACAGATATTTCACTTGATAAAATTGTGAATTAATTGAAGCTTTTTACAGCTAGAGGAGGAAACTCACAAACAGGAGTGAGTTGATGACTACTGGAAGCAATTTCTGACATTGGTTGTCAAGTTATGTATGTTTTTCACATAAGAGCATGCAAGATTCAGCATTAAATAGTTAAAATTATTGTGTTGTCTACATGTATAAATTATCTAGATTCATGCTTCTTCAGAATAGAACAAAAAATTTTTTAAATATTAGTTATCCTATATGATTTAAATTGATTTTTGTAATTTATTAATTTAATTCTATGAAAAAATTGTTTTTTAAGCTACGAAAAGGCTACACCAAAAAAATTCTACTGAAAATAAATTTTTTTTCAACTTTAATACTTAATTTATCTTCAGGAAAACTTTTTGTGAAAATATTTTAATTTTCATAGGCATTGAATTTTTCATATGAAATGAAATTAATTTTGATTTTTATTCTATAATTAATATATTTTAAATGTTTTATTCTTAGACTCTTTTAATGAGCCTCCAGAAGTCAAAGGATATGATGCAACTCCTGATAGTGGTGTTCATGATTTATCATCTATGTACCCAGAGCAGAGAGCTAAATTAGAGGAAGAATTAAAAAATGAATTGGCCAAAGTAAGTATCACATTAGCTTAATGTTTTAAAAGATTTTATTAATAAATTAGAGAAGCATTGATAACAGCTTCATTGATATTCTTCAGCTGATAGTTAATTAATCAATCATTAACTGATATGATTTCAAAAACGTATATTAATTAACAAATATTTTCTAATGCATAATTCTGTTCATTTGAATAATACAGAAAAACAAACTGTACAGAATTAAACAAAAATGTCTTGTTAATTAGGAACTTTATAAACTTCATTAATAAATATTGTATACAGAAAGACAAAATGTCACATTCAGTAACTTTAAAATTTAGTGTCATAAATTATGTGACATTAAATTTAAATATTTTAACTCTGTTTTGAGTGTTTAATTACTAGTTTATGAACTTTATTTCTAAATTCATAGTTATCTGTCAAGTTTTACTATAACAACTTACTGAATGTAAATAACATTATCTTTTATTAAGTTTCAAATTTCTTGAAAAATTATGAGCTTTATTATATTTAAATAATATATAAGGATGATGAATTATTAAAATTTATTTTTCACACACCAATTTTTAATTTAGCTGAGGAGAGTTTTATAATCAAAATTAAACAGTTATTATTTTTAATAGCTTTTTAAACATTTTTGAATGCTATAGATGATATGAATTCAGTGAATAAGAATTTTTTATTTTAACAAATTATTATAAATATACTATTGAAGTTCAGATTGTTTTGTTGTGGACATTATATTTAAAATTACCAAAATTTCAAAAGAAAGTTTATTGCAATTTTTTCTTGCTATAATTTTTACTTAAATTTTTAAACAGAAAGGATCTTTCAGTATCCTTTCTGTTAGTTAGACAAAATTGCTCTCTCAGATTTGTCAGAAGTGCCCAGAATTCGATAAACACTGAGAATTTCAAACTCCTGAATTAAGGTCTACTTGTATAATTTTTATGGGTTATATATATATATAAAGAGGTAGTTAGTGATTATAAAAATGGAAGAAATGGAAGTTTTGTTGTTGAGAATTCAAAATCGTCACATCTTCTAAAATGGTTTACACAAGGAAAAGAAAATTTCTGGAATCAACTCCTGGTGAGTTGGTAGATATAGTAAGGAAGCTAATTGGCATAAAGGATAGGAAACAAGTTTTTCTAATTTTTCTCATGACACACTTATTTTGAAACATTTCATTCGAACTCATACTCAGAAGAAAGAATAATTAGTAAAATCATCACTAAATACCATTGGTTGCTGAGACACATTTGATATACACTAATTTTCAGCCTAATGCATAAGCTATCTTCAGGTGACTGATTCATGGAGCATCAGTTGCAAACTGTTTCAAACAATATTCACCTGACAATGGCTTATTCGTTAGTCTGAAAATGTTAGTGTATGTCAAATGTCTCTCTCAACCAATGGTGTTTAGTGATGATTTTAGTAAATTCCATGTCCATTCTTCTGTTTCATGTTAACTAATGTAATATGATTTTTAGTGTTTAACATACTTGTTTATACAAACATGATAATAGATAATATTTAATGCAATTAAAAGCATAATTTTTAATTAAATAGATTATAAAATAGATTTATTTACTATTGAACACAAGACTGTGTTATTATTAAAACACTTGGCGTTTATCCACTTTTATTATAATTTAAAAAACTGCCAATTTTGGAACCATTTCATTTCAAGTTAAAACTAAATTTATAATTATAACAAATTAACATCCAGAAATTTTGTTTATGTGTATTATGATGAAATAGCTATTTTTATAATAAATCTTGGCAGTTAATGTATCAAAATACAATAGAAATTCAATTTAATATTCTTCAATTTAACATATTTTCAGATTTAACAAATTTTTTTTACCAGTCCCTCCTCCCTCCAAATCTTAATAGATAACAATGTTATCTATTAAGATTTGGAGATTTGAAGATTAAGTTGCTATATTTAGTGACTTTCAATTTTGCATATTTTCAGAATTTGATGCATTTGAAAAATTGATTCCTAGATGAATTTTCATTTCAAATGTTTTTTTTTGGAAAATGAACATACTGTATTTCATTTCAGATGGTGAAGAGTTATAAAAGTTCAATGAATTATCAAAATCATTTCATCAACTTGTGATAGTGAGAATATGCCACATTATATAGTTTTGACACCTTTGCAACTATTGCTGGACTTGGATATTGGTATAACAAGTAGAGTAAGCAATATCATGTCAGTTTTTAAAGTTCACTATAGATTCTGCAGTTAAGATACAGTATTCCTATGCAACTATAAATCTGGAAATTAAGGCAAAGTACAAAATGCAAAAGAAAGTACTTAATGTACAATACTTTACTTTTGTTTCAAACTTAAACTTCAGTGATGAAGGCATTTCAAATCCTCAAAAGGAAACAAATACAGTTGACCCCCTATAACACTGTTGATAATTCCGTTTTATAAGAATTCCATGTTGTACGAGTCACTTAGATTTTACAAATACATGAGCCATTCACAGCCTGGCACACGTATTTGTAAAATCTAAGTGACTCGTACAACATGGAATTCATATAAAATGGAATTACAGTAGAGCGTCTTTCCCCCCCTCGAAAGTCAATCATCCGAAAGAATTCCAGTTGGCAAATTTAAATTTTCACCAGTGCTGTGGCACTTCAATCTTTGGCTATGTCTTGTGCTACTCAAATATTTTACGTTTTTGATACTAAATTAACATATGAAGTATAATTTTTTATTGTTTATATTTTTCAATATATTTATTTTGTTTGTACAAAATAAAAAAATAATTTTTAGCGATACAATAGTCTTTGTTAGGCTTAACATCGACGAAAATTCAACGCGAAGCAACATTCAACGGAGAAAAATTTCAACATCAGATACATTAAACTATTTTTTCGTACATAAATCGGTTATCCAAAATATCAGTTATACGAACAACCCCAGTCCCCAATTGATTCGGAAAATCGACGCTCTACTGTATCAACAATGTTATAGGAGGGTCGACTGTATTACTTTCAAAGGACAGCTTTAACATTTTATCATTGTGTAAAACATGTGCTGATCAATTTACAATATATTGTATGAAATGAAGGTTTTCGTGGAAGCATTTACATTGGAAATATTTTTTTTTCTATACATTATCCATTCTGGATGCATTTACACATTTTTTTTTATGTATTTTTAGATTTGATGTGTAGTTTATCACTTCCTTGAGAAATGTTAAATTGAATTACTTCTGTATTCTTTAATTTTCTGATATTTTTAATATTGTGTTACAAATTTAGTAACTGTTTTGAAATTATATATACACCATATTTATTCTAATACACAGCATACTGTCTACTACTTTTTCATCTTTAAGCGATGTTTTTATTAGAATGCACCTAGTCACCCTGTATTACTTTTTTTTTTTTGGAATTAGGTGCAATTGTTATTCAAGGGTTACCCTTAAGGGTAACTATTAATGGAATAAATCCAATAACTTTTTCACTTTATTATTATTTGAACAACAGTGCCACTCTCAACACATTCATGCTTTACTTCAACATATGGTAAGAGTGACAATACTAAATAGAATGTGCAATTGTTCAGTTTACGATAAAGGCTAATTCATACGTTGTGAGAAAGGAAAGAAGAGTTTTTTTTTTATTCTTCTCTTTCCAAAAATATTCTTACTTCAAAAGAATGAGAGAGAAATGTGCTCTTTGACATTCTGCAGTTTAAAATAAAGCTTTGAAGTAATATTCTTAAACTATGTGTAATTAATTAACCCGTTACGGACAAAGACATTTTTGATATTAACGTAATTAAACATGGGAATATTATAACCTTATAACAGCTAAATTCATTTATTGGGCTATTTAAGGCTAATTACAAGGGATGATCAAAAATTAAGGTTACAAAGCCTGCAGTGAAAAGTGTACATTTTGAAATAAAATGTACACTTTTACTATCAGTTGTATAGTATAAAATGTACTATCAGTTGGCTGTATTGGTTGTATGAAATAAAATGTACACTTTCACTGCAGGCTTTGTTTTTGATCATCTCTTGTAATTTTGGCTAGAGATAACTAGCAAAGATGCTGTCTCTTGTTGAATTTAATTACAATTAATTTTTAGTTTAAAATAGTCTGGAAGAAAAGAAAATATTGTGTGATTTTATATATATGTAAAGATAATATCTGGATTTGATAAAATAATTTAACTTAAAATATTAAATTCAAATAGATCCAAATAACTATCATCTAATATAGTGTGTGAAGAAAATATCATTTAATATAATACAGTATTTTGCTTTGAGAGTATATATTAAATGATAGAACAGAATTATCTTTTATGAATTGTAATTTAAATTTGATCAATTTTATTGGTCTCCAATGTTGACACAGACACAGAAATGTGGACTACAACAGAGTAAAGTAAAACTGTTGACTTTTCTCACTAATCAAAAGAGAATGGAAGTATATCACTAGTAATGTGTGAGGTGCGGTTTTGTCTTCTCTTTTTGTTCTCACAAAGTATGAACTTTGTGAAGCCTTAAGCTTTATCTTCCTTCAAAAGACAGTGTCCTTGTGCAATATTAGGGGGGCACCTCACTGTCTTTCATCTTGCACCTATGCTATCTATTAGAATGAATATGATGACAATATTGAAAACTACCTAGCCTTTTTTTCAACACTTAATTATACATTTTACAATATGATATGAGCAATAAAAATATAGGCTGAATTAAATATGACATTATTACTTTGTACTATTTCTAAATACAGACTTTTGGATTCATTATTATGGTGGTGATTGATTGTATCTTACTTGATTAATAACATAGTACATAAGCACTGGTGCTTACGTGCTATGTTGAACTAAGATGAAATTATAGCTACAGAAAAACTGATATATACAAAAACAGCACTTAATCACAGGAAATTTTTAAATACACATATGTATATTTGATGTGTTAGTATGAATGCTTTCTATAATCTGATGTAAGTGGTGGTGTTAAGGTCTAATGTTTCCAGATTTTTATACTATTACTATATTTTATACAGAGTATTAATATATGGACTGTTTATTTTGAAAGTGGTGTAAGTCCATTTTTTCTTCTTTCGAGATATTTAAACATTTGCATTTTAGTTGATTCAAAAATATAAAGAAAGTGTACTAAGTTTGACAATGTTTCTATGACTTTAGAAATATGTAAGTTGATTGCATAAAGACTTCTATGTGAATTTATCCAAACTAATATANGTCCCCTCACCATGGACAGGAACCCACATCGAGGGGGATTCTGTTGACAAAGAAGTGCATGGCAAACCGACAGTTTTGATGTTACGTATCCAAGATGAAGAAACTGCAAGAAAAAAAAAAAAAAGTTAACAAATTTCATTCATGTAATAATCTACTTGAGACAACTGGTAAACATCTAGAAAGTAATCTACTTATGGCATGCGCAAAGCATACTGCTATCTTGTATTGTCATCTTAAATTTGTTCTGTGTGTTGTTTGTATTGTTTACCCGGCCAATGCCAAAGAATTCAACACTCACGTGTTTGCCATGTAGATACCCATATGCCAGAATGCTGGTAATCACTCTTCAAAAGGTATTGATGAGTCAATCGAGTATGCCCAATTCTCAAATGGGTAAGGATAATCTCAGATCTCCTTTCATATACTATGTTACGTATTCAATTAATAAGAATTTAGGATGTTTTACTTCCTTCTTGCCCACCTTCCATCTTGGAATTTTGCACACCACCTGGTCAGTTTACACAAGAATGCATCCCGTCAGATGATGCATTTCAGGGACTTAATATTGTGAAATAGACAATAATAAAATGGATGACTGGGAGAGACTCCGGGCAGTTCTTCCAAAAGATTTTGCCATAGAGTGTGTTCCTGATTTGACCACCGTGCCTGGAAACCAGTACTTCTGAAATCCTATAACCTCCGAAATTAACATGTCCATCAAGGTAACCATTTAATTGTGCAACTCTCTCTCTTAGGTTAGATTAATGTAGACCCTAGACTAGTGATAGGAGATATTCCATGTTTCCTTCTTATTCTCAGCATTCAGTTGTATTGTTATTCCCTTTTGTATTGTTATTCTTTGTATCCTTGTTACCGACGATTAAATTGTTAAGTATATATATATATATATATATAATATGAAGTCTTACAAGAAAGGACTACAGATATAAGTATCTTGCTTATTCTCCAAAAGCATGAGTTCTCATATATATATATATATATAATATGAAGTCTTACAAGAAAGGACTACAGATATAAGTATCTTGCTTATTCTCCAAAAGCATGAGTTCTCAGTATTTGCTAATTCTTTTCAGTGCACATGTTTGTGTTTGGACTAGCTATATCTATCATATATCATATTCAATGACAGAAATCATGTCCAGTCTGTTGTATGACTGTATGTAGTTTTTTATTAATAATTATTATTATTATGGCTTGATCATAGTATATTATGTGTGGTGTGTATTTGTAGTATGTAAGTAGTTTCTGATAAAACTTTACAAACTAATATGGTATATTCTATGGTTTCATGTATGTGGCATTTTCTTAAGTGTCATCTGTAAATGTTGTCTTTTCGGATAGTCATTCTGTAGATTGTTTTTGTTTTGTTTGACTTGATCTTTTATGGCAATCATGAACTCTTGAAATCTCTTCAAAGAGGCATTATTATAAAATTGCAGAAACATAATACATTATGAATTTGCTAAGCATTAGTTTTTTTGTGATAGTTTTTATTTAGAACTTAAAAATGCTAAATAAAATATTTAAGTTTTATTACAGAATATTTTTGTATTTAATACTAGTGATTTCAAAGTTAGTTCTAAAACTTAAAAATTTGAACATTAAGCTTATTTAAAAACCTCAGTTTTATTCTTTAAAATTGCTAATTATACCAGATAATTTTCAACCTTTATAATTTGTTTTTTTAGACAGAAGATGAAATAGTAACCTTAAGACAAGTATTATCAGATAGAGTAAGACATGCTCAAGAATTAAAACGTAAATTGGGTATAACTCCATGGAAAGAATTTAAGGATGATATGGAACAAGGCTTTCGCAATATTCAAGAATCTTCGGCGTAAGCTATTTTTAAATATAAAGTTTTTATCTTAAATTCTAACTAATGATATTCTGTATATTATCTTCTTAAAATTTAGTATTGTAAATTGAATGAAATTTTAATTTATATCATAAGATTTTGAACATTCAGCTAAATAAAATTGTTTCATTTTTAAGAAATTGTGGGTAATTTTTCAGTCATAAGAATTCAATTATACCCAAATACTCAATTGTGTATTTATCAAAGGAGTGACACAAATATTATTGTGATAAAGAAATGACAGAATAGTGAGCTATGTTAATCTATAATACTAGTTTCACTTTAAATACATACTTAGAGAAATCCAAGTCCTTGAAGAAACAGACTATTCCTATGATACACTAATTTATACAAAAATTATATTGAAATATTTAAACATTTTGCTGTTACTTCTTTGAAATGAATTGTCACATATAGAGAACTATTCTTAATTAGTATAATTTGGAATGGTTTTCTACATCAAATGGTAAGGCTGGCTTAATTAATGTACTAGAACTTGGCTAATTACATAGATATTATATAATTTAGACTAAAGGTAGATAGTTATGCTGTTGTGTAATTATTAAATTTAATATATTATGGCTTGTCAAGTCCAGTTATGTAATATTTATGTAAGTAATTAGGAAAGTTCTAGCCCAATGGTTAATCTGATCTTGTAACTCAATCATTTAACCACTTAACCATTTTGTCATAATCATTCAATATCAGAATAACTAAGAGATCTGTATGTGTGTGTATGTTCATATATATACACACACATACAGATTCTATATATACAGAATAGAAAAAAATTCTTTGGAAATTTAAAATATTTTAAAACTTATCATGTGATTTAAAATTGCTAAATTTTAGTTCTGCCAATTGCATATCTTAATATTTGTCTAGATGTGATTCTTATTCACAGGAAAGTAATTAAAATAAGCCACAAGAAATAGAGGGAAATTGTTGTTTGCTGGAAATTGATTTAGGTGTTATTTATTTGAATATTACAATTCCAGTTTGTGCTGTTTTTTGAAATAGAGGGAATTACTTTTTCCAATAACTAATGGCTATTCAAAACAAATAACTTATTTAATAATAAAATATTTTGAGTCAGAATTTGTTACATCAATAATAAGAAAAAAGTTGAATAAAATTTTTATTTTAATTATTTGTCAGTTTAAAAACATTGATTTACTCTAATTATTAAAAAATTCTTCACTAACAGTTTGAATGAAGATTTTAAATGTTTCAATCTTTGAAACAATGCCCTTTCTAAATTAGGTATAAGGAAGTTGGTACCAAGTTGACTGAGTGGAACAGTGCTGTTGTCAGCGCTCCTATGTGAGTGAAAAAAATAATAAATGCAGTTTCTTTTTCCTTTCTGCACCTTATCCATCACTTTCACCATTCCTAACAATAATAATACTAACAACAAATATTAAAATTTCAGAAGTGATTTTGGATTTTTTTTATAAACTTTAATTATGATTATTTGATTGAAAAAATTATCTCAATAATAATTGAAAACTAAAATATTAAATTTTGATAATTTTTTTTTCTTTGAATTGAACATTTTAACAAGTTTTTGAAACTTGTTTCGATAGTCACTATTTCAAAATATTACTTCAAAATTTCTGTATTGATTTTAGTAAAATATTTTCAAATTATTTAAAATATTTAAAATCTAATTCTAGATCTGAATTTTTGTGACAAATTATATCATGAATTAATATATAACATGTTCTTTTAGTTTCAAATAAACTTCATCTACTTGATTTCTTTATGAATGCAAAACTTTTAATTTTCTAAATAGATGCACTAGTGACACCCAGTATCCTTGTGAACTTTTATCCAATGTTTTTTCCCATTCTTTTCTTAATTTTTTTCTAATAATTTCTCTTGTTCCTCAAGCTTGCCAGGAATCTTCAGCTCTACAGCGTAGGTGATATTAACTAATTCTTATTTTAAAAATAATAGTATTATAAAAAACATTATATATAAGTTAAAATTTATTATTTCTTAATTATTTTCAATGTTTCAAAATATTTATAGTTATCAGAAGACTAGTTCAACATTAAAAACTGCAGGAGAGAAAACTACAACAGCTATAGGAACTATCAGTGCAAGTGTTACAAAGAAGTTAAGTGAAGTCAAGTAAGGTTTGTTTTTCTATTTTTTGTATACACTTTAGCCATCTCTATTGATAAAAATACTTTATGCAATTTATTAGAAATTCAACTGCATTCAAATCTTTTGAAGAAAAAGTTGGATCTGCATATTCTAATGTTAAGGTATTGATTTTTTTTCTTCTGACTATTTTTAATATGAATGCATCTTAACAAAATATTTGTTAATTAAAAATTTATGAATCCTTGTACAGACTAAAATGGCTGGATCTCGCAGTAATAGTGTGAATAGCTTTGAAGAAGCATTGAGTAATGCTGAGGGAAGGTCTTCAAAGGTAGCATCTCCTGCAACAACTCCAGTCATTCCAGAAGGAAAACCACTATCCTAAACTTTCCATTTTGGCAGATGTTATCCATAGAAAAAAAAAAATTGATATTTACTAGTAATCATGTTTCAAGCATGTATATATATAAAAGAAGTGGCAAAAAAATGTAAACTTGATTTTTTGCTTCATTTCTAATAAATAAATTTCCTTTTCTATTTATTAAAATTTTATTCTAATTCCTGTAAAAATCTTATCAAATTTATATTAATTTTTAAATAATTAATTTTTCATGGTATCCATTCATTAGGTCACAGAATCATAAAATGCATATAAACAATGTTTGTTGAACTTCTTTCCATGTATACACTCTGAGAGTGCAAGCAAAAAAAAAAAAAAACTTTGCAATTAGAATATTTAATCTGTTTCTAAAACTTACCTTTTGTGATCTTTGAAAAATAAATTCATATATATTTCTATTTTATGCATTTTTCTTTATTTCTGCTGCTGTTAATTAAAATTCATATTTTGAAAAATTTCTTCTTTTTCATAATTTTAATAATTCATATATTACTAATATGGTTAAGGAAGGTAGTGGCTGTATAATATATGTCAAATGTATATTTTGTTGTTTAAATTATTGGACAATTATTAGTCAAAAAATATAATTAAACAGTTGTAAAGGAATTTATCTTTGTGATTATCATCAGTACTTACCAACTTTAATGTAAAAGATAATAAACCAATTTCATTCTGAAAATACAATTGTATTATTGTAATGTATACTATATGAACATTTTTTTTATATTTAACATTCAGATACAAACCTTTAATTTGAATTTGTTTTATAAATTTGACATATATACATTTATGATTTATTTGAATATGCAACTTTGCTTATGTTAAATTTAATTTGCTGTTTGAAAATAAACTTATAAAATTTTACCAGAATTAAATCTGTAAATCTTTGGTTATATCATATCTGATGTATGACTTAAAAGAAATATGATTTGTACTGGAACAATTTGAACAACATATTAATATTTCTATCAATTTTTTTCTTTAATTCTTTTCATGTTTAAATTTTAAAAGCCTAAAGGAAAACTTTTCTATAGTGGCACTGCATCAGATAAAGAAAAATCAAATGAATTAAAAGGAAGGGAAAACAATGAAAGTCAGATAGTAAAACAGTGGAAGGAAAAAATTGTGAGAAGCCAAAATAAAATCCAAAGAATTACTTAATTTTCCCGGCAACAACTAATAGAGTGTGGCGCCATCTGTTATATTTTATTTAAAATACTTTACCTGTTTAATTATTGTATGGCAAAAAGCTTATTTTTGAGGGTAAGAACGGATTTTATAAATAAATGCTAATGAGTAAAATCTTGTCCAACTCCACTTGAAATACGACACACAATTTTCGTCGACCTTTAAATTAATCACCAAAATTTAATACCATCAATCCCCTAATATACAAACCTCCCTGTAAAATTCCAGAAATTTTCGACAAAAAAGCACGGGAGTTAAGCTTCAGAGGTGGTGAAAAAATCGAGTTCCCCACTAACATACATAAAAGTCGAATGTTTTTTTTCATTTCTCGACGTTCAAGGGTCCGAGTCCAAAAATATCTTGAGAGGAGGCCAGTTTTTGACCGATTGCCATATTTTCCTGTTATACACATTTTTACTTTCCGGGTTATATATATACTAGGTTTTCTCAAACGGATCCCGGTTGTTTTTTAACGCGGGAAATTCCGCGAATTTAAAAAATTCACTTTTTTCTTATTTTGTGTTAAGATTGAGGAAATTTTGCAAATAGAAAGTATAATTAACTCATAAACGGTCAGAATACATTTGTATTTATTAATTTTAAACCTACTGATTAGTTTTTTAAATTTTTGCTCGTTATGGCATGTCACAAATGGACAATAATCAATGTGTGGCTTATTTGTGACAAGACTGAAAATTCTTTACTTTCAGAACCTGTAATATCTGGAATAATTGTGCTTATGCTGTCTTAATTTTTAACCATGCCCAGTAGCGTCAATAAACGCGTAACGCCAGGTTGTGCAAATTGGGCAAGGATACAAACGAGTACGAAGTTTGCAAGTATGAAGTTTTCATAAACCTGATTATTAGAGACAAACTAACTGCCGAATTATTGGGCTATAAGCTTGATGTTTCTATTAAAGCAGCCAAGGTAGACAAATCAAGAATTCTAGAGAGCAAAAGAAGTACTACAATCTCGAAAACAAACTAGAAATCTTTCGGGATACAGGCGAAAAAAAACATTTACATATATTTAATGCATTTAAGAGAAGACGGAATTCCACTCACATCAATTGAATCGGAAAGGGCTTTCTCGGTAGCGGGACTTTTCATTACTAAAATAATAATCAAATTGAGTGATCGGAGTATTGACCATCTTTGCTTTTTAAAATCTTATAAGCATTTACAATAATGTTGTGTATTATGTTTTATTTGAAAAATGAAAATACCTTCTAAATTAGAAGTTTGATCTAAGTTCTTTTTTTCCTTAAATTTTCAACTAAATTCAAAGGCTTTTTTTCTTGTAAGCAGTTTCTAACAAACTTTAATAAATTTTTTCTATTTGTAAGTGAACATTTCTACGTAATTCAAAAGTAATTTTTAATACAATTTTACACACCATTATTATTATTAGCGAGGTTGAGGCCGAAGTTTTAAACGCGAAAACGTGTACTTCGGACGTACAGAGCTGCTTTGCTGTAAGCCTAGAAGTTTGACAATGGTGTTTGGATAATCAGCGATTCATGCTAGACATTCCAAACACCATTGTCAAACTTCTAAGCTTACAGGAAAGCGGCGCTGAACGTCCGAAGTACACGTTTTCGCGTTTAAAACTTCGGCCTCAACCTCG